>NC_142522.1:33783451-34083451 GCF_964205215.1 Stylophora pistillata
GTTTGGGGCTGCGTCGGTGGGAGTAACGAAATAACTTGGATATATCAACAAAATTGAAGTGGTAAATTGGCCACCGTAACGATTACAAAAGCTGACGTTTCGAGCATTAGCCCTTCGTCGGATGGATTACGTCAGAGTATAATTAGGTAAAAGGAACGATGTGTTTCTTACCGGGACTCCTGGATCTCCCTGGGATCCCTTCTCACCGGGGTTTCCCGGTAGTCCCTGCGGTGAAAAGATTAGAGCAAGTTCAAATAAGATTACATCACCTTCAATTAGGAATATTTACGATATTTTCTTGATGATCAAGATTTTCGCTCCTTTCTAAGATATTTTTTTCTTCAAACTGAAGCACACTGCAAGAGTTTATGAAATGTAGACATTCGTGCGGCAACCAGAACCAGATAAACATTATTGTCCACAATATTAATCTCAGAGACTTTTGAAACGTGCCAAGACTCTATAACGTGTCTTGTTAAGTATGATGAGTGTGAGAAGCACATGGCAAATAAAACTTTGTCTGACGATTAATGGGTGGCAGTCAATAACAAAAATCCCTGCCTTTGTTCGACCCCAGATATATGGACAGAAGACAATAGAGCGACCTGGGAAAGGAATCAAACCTTGAATAGGAGGCAAGGACTAACGCGTTTAATCCGCGTTTAATGCATAAATAATGTGTCTAAGAGATTAGAATGGAGTGAGTGTGCGAGGGAATTTTAAGTCCTTACCTATACCCCAGAGCATGACTACGTCATACCATGAGGTAAAAGTGACACAGTTCATTTACATCAACTCCCTTATTACACGAAAGGCTTGTTTTTACTCACAGGTTGACCACGTGCTCCTCGTTGTCCCCGTGGGCCTGGCTCTCCTGGCTAAAAGAGATATGTAAATAATTAAATAAAAAACAAAAACAAAAACAAAAACAAAACAAAAAACAGACAAAAAAAAAGTAATGACATGACAACAACCTTGGATTCTGGTTTGACTCAAACCTATCTATGGTTAATCATATCACCAAAACTTGTTCTGTAGCGTTTTATTATCTTTATAACATTAGAAGAATAAGAAAGGATCGAACTAAAGAATGTACTGAGACACTTATATATGCTTTTATGTCTGGCCGCCTGGACTATTGTAACAGCCTCTTATTTGGAGCTCCTGAATGCCATCTACACAAATGATAGAGAGTCCAAAATGCATCTGCAAGCCTCATATTCCAGGAGAGCAGATTTTTTCACGTCACACCTCTACTTAAGTCATTACACTGGCTGCCTGTTAAAATATCGCATAGCTTTTAAAATCATCTTAATTACTTTTAAAGCAATGCATGATCTTGTCCCGGCCTACGTAAGTGTGCTGATTTCTGTTAGAGACACCGGAAGATATGATTTAAGTTCCAATGACGGCTTACTCCTTGCTTCTGGCAAGGGCAAAACACTCACTACGCTCGGCGATCGTTCTTTCTATGTAGCCACCCCGAAATTGTGGAACGATCTTCCGAGCTCTATCAGAAATACCCAATCTTTAAACAAGTTTAAAAAACCATTAAGACTTTCTTATTTGCAAAATCTTTTTAATTCTTTGTATGTAGTTTTTATATTTCTACATCATCTTAACACTTTTATTTTTTAGTGTTTTAGTATCTATGTAGAGTTGAACGTTTAACATTTAATCTTAATGCGCAATTAAAAATTCTTGTCTCGATAATTGCGCAATACCAGTCGATAAATTATTATTATTAACCAATCAGTTAAAACTCTGGTAGCTCTATGTGAACCAGAAAAAGAAAGTTCGTTACTTAAAAAGCACAGAAAACGCAGAACAAAGAATTTTGTTCGAATTTGCTATGACTTTGTGTTAACCCAAAGCGGAGTCCCGTTCAGAGGCTACGATTGGTTAAAAAAACTCACCACTGCAGGGGGCTCGACCACGAGACCGCCCGCTACGGGGCCTGGGCCTTTTTCATTCGATCCTTGAAGTCTATTCCATCTCTGAAATAATAAATAATAAATAATAAATGTTCTAAAGTACATAAAAAATAGAACATTCCCAAAATTAGGTCTGACAAACAGCAACTCAATGAGGAAATTGTGACAATTTTGTTTGTTTGTCCACCAATGCCGTCAAATTTCTAGTTTGCATTGTGTACTTAGTGGTCATACGAGAAAATGAAAGTTTTGTGGTCGTTTCGTGACGATTTCATTGACTATTTCTTCTCTCGAAGATATTTGATTACACAATTTCAGAAGTTGCCAGAGCGCTCTTCAATTGACTCAGTGAGCTATGATTAAAAAAATCCCTTAGTAATTACAACGACCAATCAGAACTGACCAGACAGGAGAACATTTAAAGCCAGAATTAGCACGTATAATAGCATTCCTCAGATGCGGAAAACGCCAGTGTCACCTTTGGTATTACTTTACCGTGTGATTGGTTGAGAGATTGGCACTAGTTTCTCGACTAATCCGATATCATATGATGGCAAGGTAACGCAATCATATGGTAACGGATATCTTTCAACACTCAACTACCTTTCAACACTCAAATTGCTCCAGAAAGGATGGATTGCGATTTTACTTACAACATAGATTCCGTCACCAGGGGGCCCTGGAGGGCCGGGAGGTCCAACTGTACCGGGAGATCCTGGGGGTCCCTATATGAAAAAAAATTGCGCTATTACCTAGTCCAAAATAATGCTCAACTACATGTTTCTCTTCAATACTTTACCAAACTGGTCCACGTTTCATGTAACGGTCAGGGGTGAAACAATGAATGAGTGTGTTTAATCTTCTTGATAGGTGTTATGCAGTCGCTGAAGGATGAGATTTAGTTTTACTTTGGAAACGGTTGGTAGCCAGCCATGTCAATAGCTTCCCGATGATGGCGCGGTGTTGATAATCAGCAGCACAACAGGCTATGTTTTGATTACCGACAGAAGGAAATCTGCGCATTGACTTCGCCCTTCGTAAGTGCTATTATCTAGTATAGATGGCTTGTCGTTTTTTTTTTTTTTTAACTCGTCAGAAGGTTGCACCCACAATCTTGCAGTGACACCACTATTCGCAAGTGCTATTATCTACTAAAGATAGCTTTTTTTTTTAACTTATGAAAAAGTCGCGCCCACAATCTTTCAAAAATCGCGTTTGTTAGTAGAATTACTGTGGGCTCAGTCAGGTTTCGAAAACTTTCGACTGGTAGTTATTCCCATGACGCTGTTTTTATGTCTGTGGAAATGACGCCAGAACATACCTTGGATCCTTGATCTCCTCTAGGCCCATTGTAACCTTTTTGGCCAACCGGCCCTTGCGGTCCCTGTCAAAGAAAAAAAAGGATACATTTTTTATAATAAAACAAACAAACAAACAAAAGACAAATGGCAAGGAAGGTTAGGACAGAAATGCGTGGCGGTGAGCGAATTAATCGCAAGAGATTCTTGGTTTCGAATAGCACAAAGGGATACCAACTAATCTGCTCTATTTGATGACTTCCCTTACCACACCTGGCCCGCGCCTCCCCACAAGACCGCGCCTCCCCCACAAGACCGCGCCTCCCCCACAAGACCGCGCCTCCCCCACAAGACCGCGCCTCCCCCACAAGACCGCGCCTCCCCCACAAGACCGCGCCTCCCCCACAAGACCGCGCCTCCCCCACAAGACCGCGCCTCCCCCACAAGACCGCGCCTCCCCCACAAGACCGCGCCTCCCCACAAGACCGCGCCTCCCCACAAGACCGCGCCTCCCCCACAAGACCGCGCCTCCCCCACAAGACCGCGCCTCCCCACAAGACCGCGCCTCCCCCACAAGACCGCGCCTCCCCACAAGACCGCGCCTCCCCACAAGACCGCGCCTCCCCACAAGACCGCGCCTCCCCACAAGACCGCGCCTCCCCACAAGACCGCGCCTCCCCCACAAGACCGTAAAAAAAGAAACACTGCTAGTGGTACGTTTCATTTACCTCACCGAAAAAAAAAAAAAATCCTGTGAATCAATCACTTGATCGTCAGATTAGGAATTAAGACATAATGGTACATACCAAGGCACCTGGGGGCCCAGGTCTTCCTCTCTCGCCTTTGATCTGAAAAGAAAATTATCCTTTTTTTAAGAAGTACAATCGTTTATGTCTTGATGCGATCAGTTTGGATAGGGCCGATCGATCCGGGTCGAAAAGTGGATGTGGATGCGATGTGGATGCGATCCACATCGAAAGTGACGACATCATGAGACAAACGATTATACTATAGATACAAGTGCTTTCAATTTTTTTTCTTTAGATTAGTTAACAAAAAGAAAAAGCCAAGATAGATAAATATAAAAATTGGTAGAGACAACCACGAAAAATGCTTCCATTTTGTAAAACGGAGCGAAAAAATGGAAATAGGTTTGGGTGAGGTTCTGTTCTTCGCGTGAGCCAACCCAAACAACCCCCGTTTTCTCGTTTGGCCTCCATCATCACGCCACTAACCCTTTCACTCCCAAGATCTAATTAGTAATTCTCCTTTCTGTCTGCCATACAATTCTTATGATGTTAGTTTGAAGAATTAGGTATTGGATCAACTAATAATCCCCTGATTTTCTTTCATAAATGGCTGCCGTATAAATATTCTTTTGGTTAAGGTGGCTCGTACCGGTTTTCGTCTTTTTGATGGTTTGTAACTTTGAAAGAATACAACAGAAAGACTGACCAAGCCCAGTTGAACACTTTTACGGGGTTGAATTATATAATCATTGGTTATCCGAAAATAGCTGTCATTTCGTCACTAGCAGTTTCCATGGCAACGCTTTCATAGGCTTATTCAGACGCATTTTTTAGCTTGTGGCTTAAATAATTCGAAAACTAACCCGGTGACCCCATGATTTTTTTTAGTGATTGCTTTTGGCACTTGAAAAGGAAAACGCACAAAAATTTTTAAAAAAGTCTACGGAGCGGAATTTCAGAAAATCTAGAAAAAAGGTAATTTTCAGACATCGCAAATTTCCTTCCGTAGAATTTTCTAGTTTTTTTCTGATGATTCCTTTCGACGTTATCATCATATTGGAACAATAAAAAGAAGGGGTCACCAGACTTGTTTTCATGCAATAGCTTTCGTGAGTTTAGCAATTTCCACGCGCGTTCTCGCGCATTTAAAAATCTGGATTCTATAAGATCGACGGTTGCTCATGATCTGTTATAGCTACCGCTGACAATTGCGTGTGCTCGAACGCACGCCTACGATCTGATGTTTACAGACGTTTACTGCTAATTAAGAAAATCATTAAACAGCTGTCAAAGATAGCCTCCCGGGCTCATCTTAAAAATCCTACACACGACTTCTGGCTATATCATATTATTTTCCTTTAAGTTTCAAAGTCTTCTTCCACTTCAGGTAGATTATTCTTCACTTGAGTTCTTCTTTTTTCGCCGTCGCAAGATTTCATATCGGTTGAATATTTCTTTTAAATGTGAAGTGAAGCAACCTTTACTTCTCCAAAACTCGTCTTCTTTATCTTAGTTTCTATCTCCTGCATTCACAGTAGCCGCTCAACACATCAAATACAAGCTCTTAGGTAAACTTCTCACAAAAGTAGAAAAAATTCCACGAACCGCCATCTTTGTTTTGAATTTTCATCTTTTGATCTCGCGCTTCTTTCGCACGTTTCTCTCGCGCGCGTCACGCAAGAGTGACCTGTTCCCCGCGCGAGGAAACTGGTACGAGCCACCTTAAATTTAAATTAGCCCTACTGGCCTCGCTTGAGATAATGTATTCTTTTGAATTTTGTACTGGAGAACGAGGCCAGTAGGGCTAATTTCAATTTAAACAAAAGAATATTAATCCGGCAGCCATTTATGAAAGTAGTCTATTGAAAGTAGAAATTCTGTCTTGGTCACTCATCTTTGTTTTAATTACCTAACGACTAGAACAGGCTGCAAAGAGCCTACTTGCATTTACAGGAAAGCTGATACACTCTTTATATATATATTTAGTATAATTTCAGAGCTGAGCAAAGAGTTTTCGAGCGGTTCCTCATAGGACGCTAAATAAACCGCTCCACGCGGTTTATATAAAATGTTAAAATAAAATGTTAATAAATGTTACTAAAATGTTATGATTTCAGAAATTTCTCTGTTGTTCAGCTCTGAAATTATACTTAAACAATTATTCGCCTCAGGTTCGGTGAATATTGTCGAATAATCCCCTCGACTTCGTCTCGCGGATTATTCGACGATGTTCACCGAACCTGAGGCGAATAATTGTTAAATATATGAAGTCTGCGTTTCGATTTTTCCGTATAACAGTGCTCAATACATAAAGGTAGAGCGCAATATATGTTGAGTAGAAAAATACGACGACTACGTTTTTATCCCTACAAGCTTGTTTCGTGATTACTCACTCATCCCCCTGATGAGTGAGCAATCACGAAACAGATCAGTTAAGAACTAATATCTTTTTAATTTTGGTGGGAGGTATTAAGAAAGATAGGAGAAATGTAAAACTGTGGTCTAACAGGACAATTAACTCAAATATGTGGGGCTATTTTTTTAAATTAACGATGCGGTTATTGCACGATATATTGTAGAACAACTCAGTTTGTGGTCGAACTTAGTCTGGTCATGTTCGAATTGATTTTAAAATTACCACACAATTTTAAGAACATGTAAAAACCGTTCAGCTTCAGCACCAAAATTAGACCGGTTCTTATGAAAAAGAGTGTATTTCAGTCTCATGAATAAGGGAGTAAGTTTCTAAAGAAAGTGTGGTGTTGCGTCGGTTGGGGAGTGTAAAATGGTAATCTTAGTTTTATCAACTGAGTTGATAATGCAAATTGGCCACCGCAAAGAGTTTCAAAACTGACGTTTCGAGCGTTAGCCCTTCCTCAGAGCGAATGGCGAAAGGCTGACGCCAGAAACTTCAGCTTTAAAACTCTGTACGGTGGCCAATTTAGGATATCAGCTCAGTTAATAAAAACCAAAATAACCTTACTCCAGTTTTACCTCATGAGTTGTTTAGTGTAATACTCGTGGCGTGGTTTACTGGCCAAGACATCGCGTCAAATAGGTTATCAATAATTAGGCAACGTAGCCCTTTCTAAGTGTTTTGTCGCGACACCTGACTACTGAGCTGGGTTTCCTAGCTCTGCATGACCACGAAACAAACCATTTGATTACGTCACGCAAGAGTACTTACATATCTGACATTGTTAATGATCTGCACGTTACTTCCAAGGCGCTCTTGAGCAGCACCACTTAGGAAAGGCGCGTATGGCAGTGGTTTGTCACAATCGGGAGTAAACATTTTGCAGTAAGAAAGAACTCTGAACACATCTGGGGCTACTATGAGCTGCTGTAGAGATCCCTGAAAAGGAAAAAAAAAACTCTCAAAATTAGAATAAACCAAAGGTAATCATGCTTTTCGCGCTCGATGATTGGCTAGTTCGAAGGTGATTATCAAGCACTATTCACCTCCAAGCAGCCGAAGAGACAAAAGCGAGAGTCAAGAGTTTAATTTCCGACCATTTTTCGGTTTATTGACGGAAATAAACTAATCATTTGTTTCTGTGTGGTATATGATAAAACTTATATTTCTCTTAGTGTAAAAGTGTTGGACATTTACCGAACCGCGAATCACCTTCACTTCGCATAAACAAGCTAAGTTTTTACTTACTGCGCATACTCAACAAAACATATCGCTCCTGATTGGTAAAAATAAAAAATTAAAAAATTGCTCGTGCGTTCTATGATTTGTGATTATTCGAGATGTTCTGAAAGGTTTTCAAACTGCACTCGACTGCTTCTCTCTGCAGATGGGTAAACTTTCCAAACTTTACTAGTACAGCTCAAAAAATGCTCTGCCGTTCGAGAAATCCCCTATGCCGAACCGATGTCCATGTCAGGCTTAGCTATACTTACCTGAAATTGCTCCTCTAGTCGAACAACACTGTCTTGCCCAAAACTCGGTCTAAATCCCCTGGGCCTTCTTACATGTCCTATAGGCTCGGCACAATCTAAAGACAGCGTCACGTGCTTCTTCCTGACTGCTATGGCCACTCTGTGCCACGCCCCATCAGCTAAGGTTTGGTTCAATCTCACTCGAAATGGAGCCTTCCCTCGTCGCCTGTATTCAAACTCCAAAGGGTTCAAATTGAAAGATAGACTTTGCTCGGTGTCCATTATCGTGAACAAGTCTGCTGTGTTGTCAGGATCCACTTTTACAGTGGCGAATAAAACAAATTCTTCGGGGAAACCATTGCGAAAAAGCGATTCCACCGTGGTGTTTATCGTAGCACTCGTGGACGATAGGTCGTACGCAATATCCTCAACCTCTTGGTCGCTTGAAGAAGGGAGCGGTCGGCTTGGACAAAGACCGACCGTTTCGATCTCGAGCTCGCTCAAACTCCATTGAAACTCCTGCACAAAATCCGCCAAGTCAGCAGTATCTGAAATTTTAAGAAAGCAGTAAAGAGTATTCAACAAAGCTTTGAAAAGGAATCCCTTCTTTACGTTTTTTTATGGATAGTAATGTCATCCCATTGCCTTGCAGTAAAATAATAACCCCACTCTTAAGAGTCTTAAATGTAGTAACAATGGATGGACAAAGGAAACTGCAACATTCGGAATCAGTATAGTCGAACCTATACAGTAAAGTAACACTCAACGTAAAATCTACCAAATCGCTCAAATTCGCCATTTAGAACCACAGAAACGACAATACACAGCAAGTGAGGTAGATTTACATTTATTTTGAGCCTTAACACAGACATTCCTTGATATAAGTTTACGATCTTACGACTCTTCAATATTCTCCCATACATTTCTTTATACTTCGAACAAACGACCAGACACACCGCTTGTGTGGGCCCCCTGTGGTTTCACAGGTGGGGCCGGGGATATTGTAAAAAACGATAAACAGTGCCACTTTATGCCATAATTGACCACTTCATGCACAGAATCTTGCTGAAAAATATTACTTAGTTTGATTTAGGGAGAGAAACAAGGATTATAAATTACTTGAAAGATTATTCTTAGTTTTATTTGCATCGTTCCGCTCTCAGTGATCGTTCAAAGCAGGTGGAGGATAATAAGAAGAGGCCGTCGGGACTTGGCAAACAGGTGACCGCGTAATAGAAGTGAAAATTACAGTGGTTAAAGGAGAAACAAATTCGGGACTTTGACAACTGATCGCTTAATACGGTGCCGCTTAAGTGCGCAGATGAAAATGTTTTTCTCTGGATTGATATTTGCGCAATACAAATCAATAAATATTATTATTATTATTAGTATTATTATTATTATTATTAAAACAGGCTCCATTGTATTTGCTTTTTGCCGCTTTGATTGGAGTGCGTGCAGTTGAATGAAACTGGTGTAGCTCCTTCGTAATTTTTTGTCGGCTTGTTTGCTTGGAAGTTTGATTTATTTTAGAATCTCTCTTTGCAGCATCTTCAGATTCACGCCACGGTACAGTCACACTTTGTGTTACGCGTGACGGAAATAGAGGTCGCACAGTGGTGACATATGGAATGATGTCGCAAATCCGCATGTTGAGATTTTCTTCTGAATATTTTCCGAAGAGACTCGAAAGGTTAATTCTGATGAAGTACGTGGAAATGTTTCTTACAGTAACTATAATTATTTTCCGCGCCATTTTGATTCACATGGATTTCATCTCTAAGCTTCTAGACTAAATTGCCATTTCTGATCTCTAAGAGAACAAACGTCCTACACGGCTCGATACGCGACATGAATAGAACGCGCAATCGTCCACAAAAATTTCGCGATTTTGGTCACGAAGCTAATGAAAATGCTACTATAAATGTTTGTATACACTCATTACCACTAATAGCAATTAAAAACATCACAAAATGAAAACAAAAAACAATCATAGAATATTAAGTCTGTAACAATGTAACTATCCCCTTTCGCAGGGTTTATTTTTCTCATCAAAATGAGAACTATTCAAAAAAAGATTGCTAATACGGCATCACTGGCACAAACAAATTTACACGAGCTAATGTTAAGTATAATAAGACGAATAGATCAAAGAAAAATTCTGGGACATCTTAGTTATGTGGTTCGGCTTCCCTTGCGCGTATCGTCTAACAGCAAGTCGGGCCTTCAATTCTAACAATGATTGACTGTCTCTCAGCCTGCGCGATCGAGTTTCGTTTCTCGTACATAGTAAATTGAAGCACAATCCTTGGATGAATTGAGATCTTTGTCATCAACAACATTTAAACTCTACCTAGAAAGGCCTTATAATGCAATTCAGTTCTGGAAATTAGTTCCAATTGTTACATATACATCAGGCATAAGAGTTTTCACAGACAATGCACCATTGTTGAGGATAAATTAGTCCTTTAGGACCTTCATCAAAGAAGCAGTATTTGTTCACCCCACTCCAGATCAAAGTGAATTGTGCGCTCCAAGGTGAAACAAGCTTCTATATTTCTGAAAGTCGTGAAATTAAACTAAAATATTTGGAACATCTTGTTTCGTTAGGAGCGTTTGTTTACAACGACGGATTTCTGACACATCATTTGATGAGCGGAGACCAGAGAACATTCAGCAGGTCTTAAAACGACCCATCACTTGTACTGAGAAACTATAAGATTTTAAAGCGAGAAGGAGATATTCGCGTACTTTCCTTCTGTCGCTCTTAGGGAGTGCAGAAAGAAAGAGTTGTTATTATAACCTATCCCCACTCACGCGATCTTGAAACAAACCAGATAGAAAACGTGAAAATACTGTTGGATATTTTTCGACAAAATTTATTGGTACTTTGAAGAAGATAAATAATTATGAGCATGCCTAGTTTATTCAGAGAGCAAATCGAAGTAGGCAACAAGAGATTCACAAAATGTAGAGACAGTCCTGCTTTGTATTAAGCAACATAAAGTACTCATTTTGAAATTCACCACTGTAATTGCATTACCCGCAAGCTGACTGCTCGAAAACTATTAATTGTACATTTCTGTCTCATGAATTGGCACAATCCTTACCTACAGTTCGTATATAGAGGTCATTAGACTGTTTACCTAGGTGAGAATAACCTGGGTAGGAATGAAAATTAGCTTTAACATACCCGGGTAAATGGCAGCGTCTCGGGACGAAACTCCATGATTCATGAGGACGCAAAGTATGATAGCCGCGCTGAGGCCCTGCAAACTGAAACACACACCACATAACTTAATGACAGAGCGAGACGATTTGCAATAGAAAAATTAAAGATTCAAACGCTTAACTAACCAGGGAAACATGGCTGGCGTCTGTTTCGGCCCTGTGTGGAGACCGCCAATGCTGCAATTTTATCCGCGGTGCAAGGCGAGTTCAACAGGGACCTTTAGTACAGTGGTTATGTAGGGTCCATTGTTGGAACAAGGCCTGGCCGCTGATTGGCTCGTTCAGACGCGGGTACTTTTACATATGATCGAAGTGCAGTCAAGAATTAACGTGACCAGAAAGAAAGAATGAGAAATGGTGTATTACAGCCACTTCCGCACGGAAAAAAAGCTTTTCTACAACACATAGGAGGCATAAAGCCCCTCAAGGTGATCACGGTTGAGAGACAACTGGCATTTGAAATGTTGTGCACTGTCACTAGAAACCAAAATGCGATCAGACCAGACGAGATGCTGTACACCGTATTCCGAGATTAGTTTTGTCGCCCACGCCCCTGTTATTTGCAGTTTGCCTCAGAGCTGCTTTTCGCCCTCATTAAAAGAACGCTTGATCGCAATTTGACAGGATTCTACGGGTTACTGAAACGTCCGATACAACCGTTGAGAGCTAACGGAACCGTCTAAGGCAAATAGAATATTTTAAAATGAGACGAAGTCGTAAATGATAGGGCAAATCCGTCGGGGGCTGGATGGAAGCGTTCCAAAACAGAGGGAACCCTGTGTGATGAGAAGGAACTGCTAAAAATCAGACAATACGCGATGCAAGACTGAGGTGTCAAAAATCCTAAAGAGTGCGTCTTTCTTGACCGTCCCAAGACGGAGCTGGTCGGAAATGACGGATTCCGTTAAAAGCACACGAAAAAATGCAGTCAAGTGTATTCTAAATTCAGAAGGAACCGCCTGAAAACAGACTAAAAAAGTTCGTAAACCGACTTGATCTTGACCGTTCGGAATTATATGGATCGAAGCAGGTCAACCACGGTCTAACCAACATTCGATTGTCAGATGAGAATCTACATCTGGAGCACAATCCAGATTTTATTCTCAGTAGTATCTAATGTGACGGTAGTCTCCCTCGCAGCCGTTTTTAGTCTCGTCACGCAACGCTCCTCCCCACAAACGGCTGCTCACATTCGAACGACATTCCTTTCCCTTTGTTGTCTTTGCACCAATTAGATCACTGACATAATTTCGTATGTGACCAATCAGAGCACAAGAGATTGTAATCAATATCGTTTTTCCCGCGTTTTCAAATTCTGCATTTGATCGTAGTTTCTTGATGGAGGAAACGCTGAAGAAGGTTTTGCAACAGTGATCGTTGCTTTATTTGTTTCTCTTCAGTTGAGAAAAAAGAAAAAAATTAATGTTTTTGGAAAAAGTTCTTTTGATTTTCCGGCGATTATTAGTTCCTGTCTGGATGTGAATGTGAGCTGCTATTCAGCGACCAGCGAGTTGTCAGTTTGTAAAGCTTGCTACCGACGATTGATCAAGTTCAAGAAGGCCTCGCTCTGATCATCTTGAAGGGCTCAAAGATGAATTGAAGGGAATCTTCCAGGATCGCGAACTTCCCAGAACGAAGCGCTTAGTGAACTTTGAGAGCGACGGTGGAGAAATCCAAGCTTCGTGTCGTGGGAAATCCTCGAAATGTTTACAGTTCGATCGGATCAAATCAATACATACATACGTACAAACATACATACACTTTATTGAGCATCCCTAAAAAGGGCTTTTCAGCATCAATATTAAAAATAGTAAAACTAAATAAATAACTCAATAACTATATACTTTCATATTACTTATATATTACTTAATTACTATATGCAAACAACAATTATCATCAAAAATCGTTCATGTTACAAATCAGTTCATTAATTAATTAATACCACTTGTACTTTTAATGCTACAGCTCATTCTAGTATTTCTATCGCGATCAGCCAACAGGTACGTTATACTCCGGCAAGATTTCCTATTGGTTCTATTGGTGTGTCTCCTATTCGAAGTCATCCATACGGACTTGTGCTTAAAGCTTTCCCTTGTTGTCAACTGACAGTAAGGCCCCCGTGTGAAAGCTTTGAACTCAAAGATGAAACAAACAATATGATTGGTTAGATTACTTTGGCGCGCAGAGTTCTCGACATTTGTAACCCAAATGGTGATTGGTTGAAGTAGCGGAAAGGAATGTTGTTCGAATCTGAGCAGCAGTTTGTGAGGAGGAGCGTTGCGTGACGACTAAAAACGGCTGCGAGGGAGACTAATGTGACGGCTAATGTCCCCTTCTCAGTTGTTGTTTGATCTAATCACGTAACGCGCTCTCTCCTCCTTTGGTTGGTGGGGAAGAAAGTGCATTGCGTGACGAGACCAAACAACGGCTATGAGACCATGCGCGGAACAAGTCTGAACCCTAAATGAGTAGGACTTTCCGAAATCGGCAAACACTGTTCAAAGACAAAACTGTTTGTAAATGTACGGAACCATTCGAAAGTCGCACAAAATCGACCAAAACCGTCTAAAGTCGTCTAGACTTTCTTTACCAGTCTTTCTCAGCCGTATGTTTTCGCGCCAAAAAGAACAAAAAGTGAAACCTAAGTTAGCAACGCAAAATGGCCGGCAAGAAGAAGCGTAAGCGTCAGACTGAACCAAAAAAGAAAGATTCCAAACAGAACACAAACACAGATCGTGCTTCATTTGAAGATAAGAAACCTAAATTAGACGATAAGCAGAATAAATGGTCAAATGAGCCTTTAAAACAGTTGATTTCAGGAACGAAAGTTAAAAGCGAAAACAACGTATCAGAAGGGTCGAGTGCACAGACGTTGGAAGCCGAAGAGTGCAAATACATCCCGCCCTTCACTCGGAAGACTAAGATAATCTTGAGAAGAGATAGAGGCTCCGTTTCTCCTGGTGTGGGCACGGGGCAAATTAACCGACCTTGGAAGGGTAGAGAACGGAATGCTGTGAAGAACCAACTAAGCCCGCGGAATAAAAACACTAACGAAGAAGTGTCTTGTACGAACGACTCGCCCAAGGTGTGTTTCCAATGGCAGTGTCAGTTACCAGTGACGTTATAATTATTTTAGCTTTTTTTTTTTTCGGCTAATGGCTAAGTTGTCATGGTCTTTCAAAGTCCAATATTTATGTATTATCCGTTTGCGTCTGTTTCATGGGAAACCAAACTATATTTTTTAGCTGTTGATTTAGGCTGTTTTTTAGTGAGATCCCTGTATACCTGATAGCTGAATTTTCTCTTTAAATGTCTTTCAGTAGCACGAAAGTTTCTGAAGTGATTATGACTTCTACGAACACTCCGGGGTCCTTGGAATTTCAAAATCGGTTATGTATAAAATTTTCATAAGTACGTTTTGAACATTGAATAAAACTGCATGGTTTTTAGAGCACTTTCCTCCCTTAATCAACCTCGATCTTAAGACTTAGAGGCCTATACCTTAAACTGGATGTTGCACTTTAATATTAATGCTCATGGGATTATTTTCCCAGCAGGGAAAAGAAGAAAAAGAGTTGGAGGAAGAAGTGGAGATAGATGTTGTAGGAATGAATGGAGTGGTGATGTTGGATCAGGCGAAGAAAGACTTCCCTTTAGCCATTACTAGTTGGGCAGTACCTGCAGATGTAGAAGGCAACAATTCACTTATAGTGAGTGGACCTCTTTCATCTTGTTCTTCCAGTACCATGCAAGGAGATATTTCAGCCATTGTTATGCAGGTCATAGATGACCTCTGTGAAACCGTTATTAGATATGGAAACCAGTGTAATGACAAAGCCTTGGAGGAGCAGCTGACCAATGCTGGTTCTCAGACACTACTTGCAGAGGATAATGAAGCAGTGGCCCTAACAACAACAGCAGTGGAAGGGCAAGAGCATTGTGGGCATGCTATGACAACTACAGTGATAGCAGGGGAAGAAACAGCAGCAACAATTCATATGCATAAGGACAAGATTTGTGCAGCTCCAGTCAAGCGAGTTGCTTCAAAACATGCCACTGAAGAGTGTCATGAGGGTGTGGAAGAAAGTCGTGTACCAACCTTGCAATCTTTTTGTCTTAGGTTGGAAAATGAACTAAGGATGAGACAGTACGGGGAATATGATCACAAAAAATGTAATTATCATGGTGTAGTCAGCAGTAAAAGTATAAATGAAGATGAACTGAAACATCTAGGAGTAAATGACTTGATAGTTAGCAGGCCAGTGGTGCAGAAAGAAATTTTGTTTGGACAAGAAAGCTCATCAGGAAATGTAGGTATCCAAGCTGTAAATACATCAGTACCATTAATGGATACTCAGTTCATCTCTGCACAATCTCTAAAAGACTTCATTCAACTTGATGGGGAAGGAGAACAGAGACATGAGAGTGATGATGGACAATCCTCCAAAACAGATGATATATCAACTGAAAATAGAGATCTGGCAGTGACAGAGCAAAAGGTGAATATGGAAAAACAGATGGTTGTGGACAAATTATCCTTTGGGAACCATTCTGATGTATGTGGAGCTTATGACCAGGGGCAGCCCATCACTGAGCAAGGTCTTGACCAGATGGTCCCAAATGATTATGAAAACAGCACTGTGATATCAGTAAGTTTTTTACCTCTTGTTTTATATTCCTTTCCAATAGAATATAACACCCACCATTTTACTACCCTACATCACAAAGTCAAAATCACAACACAGTAATTAATGATATTGGATTGTGCAAATTTTGTTGAACAGGTTACTGCAGTTTCCCATTTTTAGAGGTTGCATGACTTAATTAAAAAGCCACAACCAGTCTCTCCATTTGCTCCGACGAAGGGCTAATGCTCGAAACGTCAGCTTTTGTAATCGTTACAGTGGCCAATTTACCATTTCAACTTTGTTGATATATCCAAATTATTTCGTTACTCCCACCGACGCAGCCCCAATCAGTTTCTTTAGAAACTATCAGCCTTTATTCATTAGTCTCAGTAGGCACAGGTGCTATTTAAGATGTCATTTCTTATGTATGAAACTCACTGCCTCCCTTTTAGAATGAAATTCCAGAAGCAACAGAATCCACAAGAATGTCAACAATGAAGGAGATAACTGTGGTCTTTGACAAAAACATTAAACATGTAACAGTTGTCCAAACAGGGCCCACCAATACTGGAAATGGTTCTAATCTGGAGTTGTCTCAGTCCCTTTGCACTGCTCAGGAATCAGAACTTGCTAAAGAGGAAAACATAACAGAGGACCAAACCGTGACTGGTACCAAGCCTACTGGTGTAATTGAGCATGAAGAGTTGATACTAGAAACTGAAGGAGAAGAATCTCATGACATGATACAAAGCAAAAGTATAGAGAATCCAACCAGGAAGCTGGAAGGAAGGTTCTCCTTTTTTGGTTCTGATACCGACTTTTTGGAATTTGATAGCATAATGGACTGCACAGACTCTCAGCTGGTTCATGTAGATGATTGCTTTGATGAAGAGCAGCTGCCCTTAAGGCCTTTGAAACATGACCCAAGGTAACTGGTCAGAGTGAAGTTATGCTATTTGCAATTATTTCTTTGTTTTTTACTTGGGAGATTTACCCACCTTTCCACTGTAGGGCATAATTTTGAAATTCTTGATCAAGATTAAGGGTGGGAATGGGGGAGAAATGAGACTAAATCATCAGACTTGATCAGAAACGAAATATAACAGAAAGATGAGAGAATTTGGATATGAAGGAATTTAGAGTCCTTCACCCTAATAACCTCCCTTTTTGCAAAATTATTCTCCATGCATTTGATATACTATTTAATTAACATATTTGTTTTCATTATTTTGGTCAGTAATGTATATAGTGAGGTTGGAGGTGACAGAGTTGAAGGCGATGTGGAGGTTCCGTCTGACAGAGGAATGATCAAGGGATTGATCAGTGAGCTGTCAACATTGAAGTATGATATTGATGTACCTTATACAGGACTCAACACTAACAGTAGCCAACTAGCCATGGACCAGTAGAAATTCAGTTTTGGCCAGTGGTTTTTTATTTCCATTAGCAAGTTTGGCTAGTAAACAAACTGAAATTGTTGTAACATCTAAGTTGTCACTAGCCAGTTGGCTAGTAAGTTGAAAAGTTAGTGTCGAGCACTGCTGATGTACATGCCAACACTCTTCACCTGTCATACTGACATTTTATTGTGGGCTAAAACTGTTTGTGTGTTATTTCTCTGAATAAGGTTGTTATTAATAAGTGTCACTCAAAATCTACTTTTATCACAGTGATCAAAAGGTGTTACTCGCCAGTAATAGGTAGCCTGTAAGGAGAATCTTTGTAGCACTCCAGGCGCCAGTTGTTCAAAGAGCAGATAATGCTATCCAACGGATAAATCGCTATCCAGTGGATAAGTGTTACCAAAACGTACTGCACTATACACCGGATAGAGATTTATCCAGTGTATAGCGTTATTCATCCTTCGAACAACCGGGGCCTGAAGAAAAAAAATACTTGATTTGTGGTTATTATGTGCCTCCTCAATTAAAGTATAACTTGAGGGTTTACTGGAAATTTGCTTTTCATTTCAGCAAATTTATCATTGGAGCATGGAAAGATTTGGAGAGCCAGAGGAAAAAGAGGCAAGCAAGACTGAAATTAGGGAAGGCAAAAAAGTTTAAATAAGATTTGATATAATATCCTCATGTTTAAAGTATTATTCGCGTGTTTGGTGTTTTACTCCTTGCAACATAAGAGAGCATTCCTGCAAGAAATTGAAATTGTAACTCAGTTTATGTTCTATTGTGATCAACTGTTTCGACTACTGTCGGCTTGGGTTGAAGCAGTTCAAATTTCCAAACAGAACACTTCACCCATTAATTTGGGCTACAGGACAAACATTTAGAGGATACTTCAGTAAGTTCATTTAATAAAAGATTTTTGAGATTAATTAGCAGTGAGCACCTGGGCATGTATCTGCTGTTTGTTGTCACAGAGTATCACTAGCAGCAGAAGACCACACTTGCTGGTGAAATGTCCTTGAGAACAATGATAGTGGCCCCTCATGCTTTTTCAACCATTTCAACCTGGTTTGATACAGGTTTGAAATTATCAACTAAAGATGATTTTTCCTGTTAGAATAAAAAACAAACAAACAAACACAACCACCCTGGTATGGTGATTCCCAAGAAAGCTTGGCCTCAATGCATACAAAGATGATTCTCATGTTTGTTAATACCATGATATAATTTAAGCTTTTTGAAGTTGAGTTTCTTTGGATAGTGCTTAATTTACATTAATTATTTGTGAAATTTAGGGAACTTCTCCCTTTTTGATGACATTACAGTAGACAACTTCAATTAAGTATCGAGAGAATGTCTTTTTACCTTTTTTCTTATAATTTTTAAGGTTAAGGGTGACAAAAAATTGAGTTTAAAAAAAAATAAAGCATTTAACAAGATTACAGTGTGTTGAATTTATTGCAACAGCCAACAATTTAATAATCATTTCCTATGTACATTCTAATTAAAACATAACATACACTGTAGTTCTCTCTTCATATGATGGATTTCAAGACAGTTCCAATGATGATGTGATACTAGAAAGGTCATTTAAATTCTACACATTTTTATTAAAATGTAATATTGATTCTCTGTGATGTCATATGAAACAAAAACCTGAAATAGTATTTTTTTATAACTTCTTCCAAATGAAGTTTTCTCCTTTATAACACAGAGTAAAAGACAGTCTGTTTGCTCTGACTCACTCTGAGATATCCTGTATGACATTTAGCAGATAGGTAAAAGGTAGTTGCAAATTGTTCCTATGTTGTGTGTCAGTTAACACAACTGGGGGTGAGCCAGTGTAGCAGTAAAGAACCACCAACACTAGGGATACAGGGAGTGACATCTAAATGTTTGTAGAGTGAGAAAAACATTTCTCAAACTGAGAAGGAATTTTTCTGTGGGCTATTTTTTTTTCTGCATTTTGATTTTTCTCCCTGTATGGCCTAACTCCTATTAGTAAGACAGTTCAAGACAAAGGAAAAATAATACAAACTTTCTATTACAACATTAAAGAATAAGAGTACATAGGACTGGTGAAGTAAAGCTGATCAATCAATTAAATCACTTCCAACTGAATGTACATGAAAAAGGAACGCATGTCTGATTGGCTGAAAATGAGTGCATTTTCATGTGACATGTTTTGACTTTCTGTGATGCTTTTTTCATGTAAATTATTAACAAGTAACAACATGATTTCTTGTGCAATTTGGTGTAATTAAACAGCCAGAAAGGAGAATCACTTAGACTAGATGGGGCAAAAGGTTACCATGGAGACAGTTTGGTATTGCAATGAACAGGAACCAGTATAATACTGAGATTAGTTTGATGGCATTACATTGGTAAAATGTTCTGACCATTAGAATGCAATTTACTAGTACTGGTGTTAAATAGAGTTAAATGAAAAACAAGAAGAGCACAATTCATGGGATAGAGCAATATGTAAAATTTTGTATGTTTTACCGAGCTAACTGCTATTTCATAGAAATAGTTAGCAGGTTTAATTCCACTGGTAATTATAATATAGTTATATTATTTTTACATTTTATGTCATGAAACAAGTCTCTAATAATTTCTCAAAACCACCAGAATCGAACATAGATTAATAGCACAACAAAAATTGTTCCTACAGCAGCATATTTGGCATAGGCAGAGCGAAGATTTAGGTATGTTGCATCTTTCTTGTATTTTTCTGACTGGAACCGTAAATTTCCTGCCTTGTCATCCAGCACTTAAAAAAGAAGAGGAGAATTTATTTGAATATGGTGTTAATCAATGAAAAAGCCAACCAAAACTGAAGTTCCCAAAATTAGAGAGAATAAAAATTTTCTAAAACTAGTAAAACTGTACAAAGACAACAGTTGTGGGACCCTCATTATGGTCAGCTCAATACAGGTTTAGTACATTGCATCTCAGGGACTGCCCAACACTGTAGAAAGTAATGAATGAAAGCGATCGTCATTACTGTGAGGATTGCTTTCATACAATTCTTTAAAAAAAAAATGCAGTGCGTATATATGATTTTCATATATTCAAATTAATTGATTCCCCATGTCGTGGGTTTAATACAAATCAACATCCATGATGACCAGCTCTCAATTGGCTTGTTAGCTCAATTGGTAGAGCACTACACTGCTATTGCAGAGGTCATGGGTTTAAATCCTGTACGGGCCAAATTTTTTTCAAGCCTTATTTTCACTACTACTTTAGTAGTGTTCATTGCTGCAAGGATCACTTCCATACATTTCTTTAAAAAAAACCACAGCGCATGTATATGAGTTACATATTTTCAAATTCACTGTGGTGTAAGGATGGATCCTCAACAAATGCTTCATGCTTCCTACAGTACAGGTAAATATACACACTGCTACATAATGTTAATGAAATCTCACTAAAAAGAAGGTCATTTCAGATACACCATTAAATAAATAAATAATAAATAAATTTTAATTAGTTGTATAGCCCTATTTACATGTACAGATCAATAGTGCTTTTTAATTAAATAATTTAATGTGTGCCCTCAAAAGTGAAAGGTGATCATTAACCTGAAAGTTGTTCCCCTCTTTGAAGAACATCATCAATATTTTGAACCATGATTCGCTGTACATCTTGGAGTTCATCATTTAATCTGTTTAGATTTCTTCTTGTTCTTGAATCTTGATAGTTTTTTCTTGCCTTTTGAATAAATGTATCTGAAGTGATATTGACACAATTAGGTTCAGTGATCATGACTTAACTTATTTTAACATTATAACTGAAAATCAAGAAGAACATGTTGACTTTACCACTCTTCTTTCATTGGCTCTTTTAGTTTTTCAATGGATAAGGAAATAGGATACTGTTAAGTTGTGGAAGAGGTGTGGGCAACACATTAAGAAAGGTTTCATCATACTAGAGGCTTAGAATAAATACTGCATGTCCAGCCACAATGTGAAAAACTGTACATAACAAGGCTCACCAAACTCAATGAAGGAGTAGGGTCTGGTTGCTGTGGCTACTTTGGAACCAAATTCCCTGTGAAACTCAGAAGATAGTTCTTCAAGAAAACTAAATGCTGCTCTCTTTGAGAAAGTCTTTTCTGTTAGTGTCAAGAAACACACCCCATTTTCCATAATGTAACTGTAAATGAAAGAAACACAACCACTCTTAATTGTTTCACTTTGAGTAGCTAAGGACGACATTATTGCATGACTGCAAGGCTGTGGTCCAGCAGCGCCTGGTGACCCCTGGCGCCTTACTTTTGCCCTTGGGCAACTCAGGAATTTTAGTTTTCTCATACAAAGCATATGTAGGGCACCCTGGATTTCACAGTTTCAGAGTACTGGGCTCCATTCAATTTTCCCTAGAGCACAGCCTTGGACTGGCTTTGCATTCTACAGCTTCCACAATCAACTAGGCCTAATCAGTATAAGAGTCCTTCTAAAAACTCAACCATAAGTAGACAATGAATATGGGCTGAAATATCTACAGGGGTTTCAATTAGGGCCAGGCACCAGGCATGTTAACCTTCTGTGAAAATGACTTGATTGATGTATTTATTCATGATTCAGTTATCTAAGTAAATGATAACCTTTTGGCACTGGAGCTTGATAGTTTCTAGTCCAAAATGTGGGAAAATGCTTCTTTGTAATTGAATAATTTTAAAATTGTCCAGGGGGTACACCTCCCGACTGGCTATGGGGGAGGTGAGGCTCTCTGAATGGTAAGGCAAGTGTGCCTGGAGGCTAAATCTAGATGCCCCCCCCTTCCTACTCCAAACCTTAATATAACCCCTGTATTCAACAGGGAGAGGGGTAGTATTTGCATGATACAGAATAATAATAGTTCATGATATAAGGGCTGAATCGTCCTAAGAGAGTGAACCACACGATGATGATGATGGTGATGATGAGAGTCAAGATGACGATTGATCGACTGTACACAGCATCCACCAATAATGGTAAAAAGGTGCCACTTTCAATACTCACTGAAACATCATTGGCCCAGTTTCAATACTACTTCTTGCTGGCGAGTGATCTGTGAGCTTTCTGAACAGCAACTTAGCCTGTGCTTGGTAGTCCTTGGTATTCTATGACAACATAATTTTAATCATGTAAAAATGTTAATTGGTCATTATATTTGGAAACCCCACTGAGAGTGATAAGCAAAGTTTCAGAATCTCTATGCATGAGTTTACACATACCCTGAACACAAAGGTTACTTCACAATCCTTCACCAAACATCATCACTACCCTGCCCACTTCCCTTCTCCCCCCCCCCCCCCAAAAAAAAAAATAAATAAATAAAATTCCCAAACCAGAATAGATCTTTGTGCTTCCCCTTTGTTTAGTACTCATCTTCCCAGGTGTCCATCCATTGGTTAGGTATTGATGATACATTTTTTTGATACAAGGGTAAAATACCAAACAGGATCACATTTACAAGGTAACTTCTAACACATAAATAGAGCCAAATAGTTCACGGGTTTGCATTAGGTGCTCATTTAGGTTGTTAGTGCTCTACAAGCCTACGATCAAGCTCCAACTTTTAACTCCACATAGCCATGAACGTTGCTTAGCAGGAAAAATCAGCAAAAGTATTTAGCAGAATTTTGGAATAAAAGGAACCGACAGTGGAGATAGGGAAAGTAACTGTACGTGTAGTCTGGCTTATGACTAAAGTTCAATTCTGGTTTACATACGTCTTGGTCGCTTTGCATCGAGGCTGCGAGGGGTAAGCCGTCTATAACACGGCCTATCATTGTCATCAAAACCATCCTGATAGATTGATTCGCACTGTCTGGAGGAGCTACGTTGGAAATATATCAATTTGCTAGCACAATTCTGCAATTTATACTCTATTTTTCTTGGGTACACGTGGATTGCGCTTGCGTATTACGCTACTTCGAGTGACCGCTGGGCTTATTGCCGTCGTGCTTTCAAAGATGGACGTTCTCCTCGTCAGTCTGATTTTTGTAAATGTAGGTTGTTTATCGGTGACGTTGTTGTACATAATGAGAAGTTATATACCTTTTTGGTTGTCTGATCTGTTTGAATGGGGAAAGACGAAGTCAAATTGGAATCAGAGCAGCTGGAATCGATTTCTTCTCGTCCCGAACAGGTGATGGTCATCGATAATTTGTCGGTATGTGATGGTCACCTGATACTCTCAAATTAGTAATTACTGCGGCAACGTCATCATTGATGATCCTAATCTGAGGATGTGTCAACTACGATTATATGAATCCTAGAATTTTGGTTACTGATGTAAAGATTCTCACGGATGGAATTGGCTCTGATAATCGGTGTTGAAGGAGTTGGGGAAGGGCTGGTTAGGGAACAGAGAGCCAGGGTTAGTGGTGAGGGGGGGCAGGGCTTTCTTCAGAATTCTGGGTGTGGTGTGCCAATCGGTTCTCCAAGACCTTATGTGAGATCAAAACAGTCCATTTGTGATATCCATTTACAGTAATTTCTTCTATTCATTCTGTATTAAAAACAAGTCAAACAGGACTTTAATTTACATCAGTACCAATTAGTATACTGAATACGTACATCCGTAACGTTTACACAGAAGATCAGCTTGACTGGTGTAATTTGGTTACATCTCTTTCTCTGTGATTGATATGAAAATTAAAGGACAGATTTAATATGCTTCTATCCTGTCAGAGTTTCCTTGAAAACCAAACGATAGTAAAAAAGAAAGTTCGGGGGTATTAAGACCAAAATGGCCCAAGAAAATGTACTCATTTATTTCAAATTTTTCTTGAAATGATTTCAAACTTTTCAATGTTAATGCAGTCAAAAGATGTTTTACTTGGGCTGAATTGTTGCATCATTTTTTTTCAGCTGGTTCACTCATTTCTACATTGCAGGAAGTTCTTTGTCATGTGCACTACTATGGATGTTGATAGATCATTGTTTTTACAACAGGAGTCCAATCATGGAATATCTTGCGCAAATACTGGACTTACATTACACTCCACACATAAGTTGTTTTACAGTTCTGGTATCTCTGCTTCTTCTTTTGGTGCAGTGTTGTCGCAGACTGTTTGAATGTTTGTTTATCAGTGTATTTACAGGCAAGATTCACTTGTCACACTATTTGGTGGGATTATTTTACTATGTTTTGGATGCAACTGCACTTGCAGTACCACTTCTTGGAGAAGAAAAAATAGACAAAGGTAAATATGTACTGCTTTATTTCTATGAAATCTTTCATAGGGAACTTGTCTGGATGAACCAGATCTTTTGCATTGATCAGCTACCATGCAATAATCACATCACTGGCCTTTCACAGTCACTCAGGATTTAACCCTTACAGGCTTTTGACTTTGTGAAAAGTTCCTCATTAACTGAGGTTTCACCTCTGTAGGCAGGTTAGGCAGTCATTCTTATTTTAAAAAAAGAAATGAAAAGAAGTGCAGACTTTGTTTCTCTTTGAACAACAACATTGATTTTCATGTTTCCTTAGGAAATAGAATGCACATTTCTCTAAGTATGTATTAGGTTGAACAATTTCTGATTCTTTTTAATTGTGTGGTTTATCTTTTCAAGATTGGTGTACCTTATGCAAACAACTGCCATCAGGTTTGGAAAATTTCAGCTGCATCCAGTGTCTAGGATTGGTTATATTTCTATGGGCAAGCTGGCATCAGTGGAACTGTCACGTCATACTGGCAAAGTTACGGCACTCTGCAAGTGGGAAAAAAGTCAAGGAGTACAGAATTCCTTATGGTGACTGGTTTGATCATGTTTCCAGTCCTCACTACTTGGCAGAAATCATAGTCTACATTGCTTTCTTCTTGATACAAAAGGGCCAAAACATTTATGTGGGAATGATTTTGCTATTTACTGTACAGAACCTTTCACTTGGAGCTACAGTGACACATAATTGGTACAAAAACAAATTTAAGGAGTATCCCCAAAATCGTAACAAGATATTTCCATTTGTCTACTAGGGGGCTTTACAGAGTGGCCAATCTTTGTGTGACTGATCCCTGTATCACACAATGAGATAATAGTAAACAATTCTTAGGGATTTGTTCTGAAATCACCAGGGTGATTCTTGAAATCTGAAGTGAGTTACGAACTCATTTATATATTTTTTGCTTTGTATCACAAATTTTTCCTGACATCTCAGAATGGATCACAACCAAAACTTTTCTCTCTGGTACTGACCAAACTACTGTATTTATGCAATAATTTTGAGCTACTTCAAAATAGATGTAGTTAAGTGTCCATCAAACTCTTTACCTTGTAATTATGGTTGGAAATCATACTATCTAGTTTTTCCAAAATAAAACATACCTGGCATAGTTGGTTTATCCTTTGAAGTCACATATGATTTCAGATCAAATTGCACTGCACTCAAGTTTAATACCATTGGTGACTGAGTGTGATTTGGTCTGGAAATGCTCACACTGCATGTGATTTTCTTTACTAGGATATGTCAGATGATAGAGGTAGAACGAGGGCAAATAGAATTTGAGAATGAGTTGAATAAAAATAGGAGAATTTATGTTCTGTACAAGACTTCTGTAATTTATGAAATAAATCATATTTGACTCGTTGATCATAGATTATCTGCCAATTATCTTATTAACATGGAAGATTTCCAGTTGTTGATTTGACTGATTATGTCACTAATCCCAACAATGGTGGGTTTGTTTCTTTTCAATAACAACATCTTTATTTATACTCACAATTTAACTTATAAATGAAGAGTACCTGCAAAATAGCGAAGCTAATCGAGGCAGGTAGTATCAGAAACATGTCAATTACATATTAATATAAATATTATTCTAATAACAAAGGTACAGATGTCAATTACGAAAGTGAATACAAAATATAGATATACTAATTACGAAGCCACAAGCACATAATTAAAAACAGGAAAAGCTCAAAATACTCTTTATTTTAACCAAATCTAGTTTCTTGTCATTTTGTTTATTAATGTATCAATATCAGGATAAGAATCCAGGTTTAGAAGGATTTGAAATAAGGATTCTGTTATTTTTTTCTTGAAACTATATTTCAGGAACTTTCTCAAAACATCAGGAATACAGCTCCAAATTTTTGCGCCCATAGAGGAAAAAGGGTTCTTGTAGTGATTTAGTCAAGAGTAGTTTATATAGAAGTTACCAGCGGTAGAAGATCGTGTGTTGTAATGATGAGCATCTTTAATGGGTCTAAAGAGAGCAGAAATGTTAGATGGCATGACTTTGTTATAGACATCATGTGTTAAGATAGAGCAATTTTTAAAGTAGATTAAAGGTAAAGGCAGAATATTGGTAGAGATAAAAAGTGGAACAGCATGAACATTAAACTTAGAAAAATTCATCAAGCGGACTACCCGTTTTTGAAGGAGTATCTTGTCTAGGTACGTTTTGGCTGCCTGTCCCCAGGCAGTAAGGCCATAGGAGATATATGGAAAAATAAGAGATCTATATATATATTAAGCAAAGTTATGAAGGGAGTGAAATTCCTTAATCTAGATATTATACCTACATGACTACTGATGTTGGACGTGATGTGGCTGATATATTTCCAACTAAGATTACTATCCATTAGTACCCCTAAGTACTTAACATATAATTTACGTTCTATATTTATCAGTCCATTACTTTGGTTGTCCTATATATCAAGTTTAACTTCATAATCTAAGCGTTTTTGGTATGGATGAAAGGTAACAAAATTAGTTTTCTTTATATTTAAGGAGAGTTTATTAATGCCTAGCCAGTCACAGACATTAAGGAGCTCCACATTTGCAACAGATTTGAGTGATTTTAAATTCTTATCAGCCTATAGCAGATTTGTATCATCAGCAAATAGGTAGAATCGTAGTTTGTTTGAAGCCTTATGTCATTAATATAAATCAGAAACAATAAAGGACCCAAAACAGAACCCTGTGGCACTCCACAAGAGGTTTTCTCTTTTTAAGAAATATAGGCACTGACCTGAGTGGTTTGGGTTCTTCCATTTAAGTATGAACAGAATCAATCATTGATTATATCACAAATTCCATAATGAGCCAGCTTACATAATAAAATGTAACATCCAATTAGAAACAATGTGCTTGTGAGCTATCATATTTAATTCTTTTGGGACAGGGGTTGTGGTCCCCAAAGATAGAGGGTGCTGTACTTCTAGGGCAGCAATTTCCTTTTGGAATAGTTAGTGCTGCAAGTCTACCTTTGGCTCTATGTGCTTTGAACTACGCTGGCAGTTTCTAGGTTTGGTAATGGGGTCTTCATACCTTGGCAAGCATTAGGTCCTACTATTCACCACCTTTGAAAATCTAATGTGATTGGGTGCTTATTTACTTTAGGAATACTAATCCTTACGACAGGAAGAATAGCTCAAGGAAATGCCCCCAGCAGTGGCCTCTAGTCATCATTTGCCTACAACTCCAGATCTTTAAACCATCCCAGTAACATCTCTTGAATATAGACCAGTGATACAAAAATAAGCTTTATTCCTTTTCAGTCTTTGTTATTTCACCCAACCTTTAACTTAGTTCAATTTATACAATCATTGCTGTTAATTTGTACTTGAAGTAAAGATCCTTGAAAGAGTCAAAGGACAGAGGCAACTGTCCAATGATATCACTGGCCCCTGATACAAAGATAACCTTAAGCAAACAACTTTCAAGTATGCAAATGTAATAATATCATGTCATGAAAAAAAAAAAAAAAAAACCATCAAAATTTTTTGGACACAAGTGATCCTGACCCATGATTTAATTACAATGGTTGTGAAAAAAATATATATTTATATTACTTTGACAACTCCTTGAGGTGCATAAATTTCTTTGTACAGCCATTGGTGACTATAATGTCAAATTCTGTTGAACTGAATTTTACAATGCCTGACCAGCAGGCATAAGTGGTCAAGAAATCCTGTATGTAAACTTTTATCCTATTCAATTCAATGCAACAAGCGATGTGTAAGCACAAGAAAAATAAGTAAAATAAGTTTTACAATAAGGGTTTTTTTTACTACAATACTTTTCAGCCTTACAGTATCCAAAAGGCATACCCATGAATTCCTTTATACAAAGTGCTGCCCAACTTAACTCCTCATGCAAATTTCGTACAAAAGGCAAAATGTTTTGTTTGCAGCCACAACACCAATGACAAAAGAACAAACAAGCAACACTGTAAGACTAATGAATAAGATACACAGCGACAATGATGCTTACACTTTCCAGAAACTGGAGACACCCCTTTCAAATTGAAAACAAAAAATTCACATAAAAAATGACAATTGCACTGTCTGCCACAGTAATAAAGCAGTCACCAGTGCAAAAATCAAACAATTACTCATGAACATCAAAGTCCAAGACAAGAAGTTTGGTTTCTTCAGTTCCATTTCTGCTTCCAACAGCACAAACCAACTTCTTCTCATCACATTTCACTCTCCACACAACACCACCACTGCCACCACTGTCTAATTTCACTAGATCCCTGATATACTCCCCTGTGTGCAAGTCCCAAATTTTAACTGTGCCATCATCAGAACTAGTGATGACAAAACGGCTGTTAAACTGAAGGCAAGTGACAGCACTCTGGTGTTTACTTGGGCCTGCCAAGGTCTGCAGGCACTGTCCAGAGGCAATATCCCAGATCTTGACAGTAGAATCAGCATTTCCTGACACCAGTGTGTTGTTTTTCAACTCCATGCCACTCGTTAAAGACTGGTGACCAATCAAGGTATGCAGGCACTGTCCAGTTTCTACATGCCACACTCGTATTGAAGTATCTAATGAGCCACTCACAATGTAAACACCATCAAACTGTAGAGAATACACCCTGTTGGTGTGTCCTTGCAAAGTGTGTATACACTGCTCTGTTTCAGGATCCCAAACTTTTACTAAGAAGTCATATGCTCCACTGACCACACGTCTGCCATCATACTTCACACTAGTAAAAAGAATAATCTAAGAATTATGGTGGGTATATGTTAAGTTAAAATCTATTACTCTGCTTGCAGATGACAGATAACTCCTTCATTTAACATATATCAAAAGTAGTATTTGCAAATGAAAGCTTCTCAGAGCATTAAAATCTACAATTAAAATGTTTTAAAACAAAACAAGTGTCTGAAATGGGCAGAAAATTAACACAATGCAAGTGATGTTCAAAAGGTTACATCCTAGTTTTAGACTATGAAAAGAAAATCTCAGAAAATCTCAGAATGTCTTAGATTTGACCCAATGGTAAAACTAAGGCACTACAAACTGTTAAACATTTTAGGTAACTAGGAGCATTTCAACTGACATACAATCAGTTAATTTTCACTAGATTTGGGTTCTGGTTAAAATCTTGTGTGCCCAAGAAGTAAGGAGGTCCTCTTGTTTGATTGTTTGGGTTTTGATGGTACATGTAGATTTCTGTTTATTTAATGAGTAAGTTCTGATGTGACAGAGTAATCACTTTGTACTCTGCATGGGCTGTGCAAGGACCTGCATGATTCCTTCTTCTATCCAACTCTCTTGTTGACACTTAACTGGAAAAAAAACATTACCAGTATGTTTATAATTTTGTTCCACAAGTCTGTGTACAGATGTTTTCACTCACCATCTCACTGCAGCAAGGTGCCCAACCAACACATGGAGGCAGTTTCCAGATGAGGTATCCCATACTCTTAAAGTACCATCCCTAGAACCACTAACAACAGTGTTGTCATGCATGTCCATACAGCGAACAGTAGATGAGTGTCCATAAAGTGTGTGCATGCAGTAACCAGTGTCTGCATTCCAGACTTTCAGGGTACGATCAGTAGAGCCACTGACAATGATGTTACCACTCAACTGAGAAGACCACACACCTCCAGTATGACCTACAAGAGTGCGTAGACACTTTCCAGATACCGCAGACCATACTTTGAGAGTTCCATCATCAGAACCACTAACAATTCTGCTGCCGCAAAACTGAAGACAGGTGATGACATGGTCATCATGTCCTTTGAGGACTTTAGATGGACGCAATGGGCCCATTCTCCAGTTCCAATACACACGCTGCTTTGTCATGTAAAGTTTCTTGAAAGGGCTGTTTGCAGCTTTGGTGTTTTGGTTTACCTGCTGTGAATTATTGGATCTACGCCTACTACATTTCACAGGAGTAACTGGTTCTTCTTCAATATTAGCTTGCTTACACTTCTGCTTCCATAGCCTACAAAAAAGACAGGGAATCACATCAGGGGGTAAATTCTAATACATATCATAGCGTTCAAGGCAACAGAATGAGCTTTCTAGTGAACAATACTACCATTCCCAAAAGTGATCCACATTTAGATGGAAAATGAAAACTGATTTTGCTTTGGAGCTTTGCCAATTTCAGACCATTTTTTTGCCTGGTAAATACTATTTTTAAGTGTAATGTAGATATGCCTTGAAGTATTGTGCAACAGAAGATTTAGTTTTTAATCTGACAACTTTCAGAACTTTGAACATGGCAATTCAATATTTTCTGGCCACAAAGTCAAATAAACAACAACTCAACCATTGTGTATCTATTGTGCGTGTTGCACATCTGCAAAGAAATTTAACTTTGCTTATAAATAGCAATTGGGTATTTATTTGAATAAAGCTTTTATCTCAAAATCTTTCAACATCATTTTTACCTTGTCTTTTAGTAGGCAGTTCTTTGGCTAGATGATTGTGCAAATTAACTTGGAAACCTGATCGCCAAGTTTGCACTGCAATTTTTATCTAAAATTCTGATTTTGGGTGCATTTTGACTATACATGTAACTACATGTATGATTTCTTTAGTTTGGGAATAAGATTTTGAGCTGACTGAACTCCATTAAAACTTGTTTTCGCCAAAGCACTATTTGTTTTAGACTTACTATGTACTGGCTTTCTAAAAAACAGTTGGTTCACACATCAGCTGTGCATTCGTGGAGACATGAACCACTTGGCACCTTTCAAAAGCATTCAAGAAACTAGAATTGCTCTTGGCTGCTCCTCAAGCATTTCCTAAGCTTTTCTCATGCTCTTCAAACTTCCCTTATGTTTTGTATCCCCATGAATGCACTCTCACATACAAGCCAATTGTTAATTTAACTTACTAATGTTTCAAGGTGTTCTTGACAAAAAAAAATTATCAATTGTCATTTCTTTTGTTTAGAATTACAACACTGAGAAACCAGTTGACTGAATGACAGATATTATTCTATCATTCTCTGGTGCTCTTCAAACTTCCTGCATGCTTTCTACCCCCATGAACACACTGACATATGAACCAATTTTTAATTTAACCAACTATTACTTCAAGGTGGACAAAAAAAAATATCTGTTGTCATTTGCTGTTTAAAGGAAACCAGCTGATTGAATGATAGATATCTCTTTGCTTGGAAAAGCATGCTGACATTTATTCGTCTGCTTGATTATTCTCTGACCCAAATTTTCAAGACTGAAAAAAATCTATTTTATGTATATAAATTATTACCCATGGGTACACTGTGCATCTTGGTGACCTTTATCCAATAATAACATTACCTATTCCTGAATTTATCAGGGTCAAGTCTTAACACAAAATTTTGGGAAAAATTGATGATACCAATGCATCAATGAAATGGAAACATGCAACACTTAATCATGAAACAAAAACAAACACAAGGCACAGATTTGTATTATCAATGGAAGAGGCCCAGCACTGCTGTTAAATCAAAGTTGGCTTGAATTATTTTGTCAACTTAACCTTGAACAGCAACTTGACCCTATGGAATGGCACTTCTCCACACTCTTAGCCCCCTTTTCTGTACAAATTTCTCAGAAAGAGCTGTAATTAGATCTCTTAACACCAACAACACTTGAATGTAGGAATAAATGAATTTATCACAAAGGATCTCTCTATTACATTGTACTTACAGGTTGTCATCACAAAGTGTTTGCCAACACTTGCAGGTCTGAGCAGCTCGTAACAAGTCACTGGGTTCTAAAAATGACAGAACATATAATGCTAGTTCTCTAGGCAAAAGAGAGATGAAGTCCCGTTGAAATCTTGGTTCAATGGTACCCATAATGTGTCTCACAACTGTTGGCTCACAATTTTCAATTATCTCATCAAGAGCATATTTCCTCTCCTCGGCTGTCCATTGCAGAAATGTTTGCAGCCACTCTTCCAGACCTGCTGGTGGATGGCTGCAAAATGACATGTGCCGACAACGGGTGTCTACTGGACTCATCACAGGTGTGGCTGTCTTGATGGTACCATAATTTCTGAGGGGGAGGAGCTTTAAAAGCCTCTTTTGGGCTGGGGAACAGAACTTCTTCTCCGGGGATGATTTCTCACACTCATCATTTTCTGGATCATGACTACTGCTCGAAAGTTTTCGTTTTATTGATTCCCTTTTTCCCTTAGGTGTGCCATGTCCTTTGTTTGCAGCAGTTGGAGAAGACCTTCTGTTCAACGACTGCCTTCCAGTTTTAGCTTTGGCAGAGCCTCTTGTCTCTCTCCTGTTAAGATTGGGCAAGGGAGAACAACAAAAGGCATCTTTGTGTTGCTCAATAAAACAATGTCCTACACCCGGGATGACATGCAAGTCTTCGATGCTTGAAAATCCGCCTAGGGCAGTTCGAACATCCACGATGCTCTTTGCTATTGTTCTTCCGACTCCATTTAATCCCTCCAATTCCTCTGTCGTCGCGCGATTTATATCCAAGATACGCCTTGGGCCAGCCATTGACGTTCCTATATAATCCAAAGAGGAAAAGGGGTTTCAGATGTTTGGTATATTTTGGTCAAATACAAACTACGGTTCTTAAGTAAGGCGCATATTGCCCAATGCACAGTTTCCCATTCTCACGAAACCATATCCTCGCCCTGTATTTCTCCCGATTTTAATAAGTACATGCAATACAAAACACAGAACTGCTCTTGGATTTCAGTCAAAACAAAGGAACGTAGAGAAACTGCCATCAAACAATAATTTATTGAAAGCGTGACCGCAACCGAAGAAAACTTGGGATGCTACGCCTGGCGAGCTTAACATACAGAAGGCAAGCCGCACTTTATGGTACCTGTTAAGTTTCCGTAAATATGTACGCTTTTTACCGTTTCGTAAATAGGAAAATACTTTTTGTTACCATTTTGGGGACAAGTTTCCATATTCTCTGATGTAAACTCGAGATATAATAAAAAAACATCGGCATATTCCGCCTAAGTCAACAAAAACATCGCCATAGAAAAGCTTCTTGACACGTTTAATAACACGTTTCGCGCTTTCAATACCTGTCGCGGTAGATTAGAAAACTTTCTGGCAATCATCTCAGTCTTTCACTGAAAGTTTCCTTGGAGAAATTTACTGAACGAAGAGTTTTTCAAACGAACTCTATGGTAAAACGAGAGGGAACTCAGGTGCACTTACTCGACCGATCAATCACGCACGAACCTAAACAACGAAGTGGGATACGAAAGAGTAAAAAACGAAATTCTCACCTTTAAAATAGCTCTATGTCCTGTCACAACCATCAAACAATTTTAAAAGCTATGAATCGTAAAACATGCTCTATCGATGGTACACTGCTTCTCTCCTTCCTAGAAGGCAAGAAGTAAACGAGACACGATTCAAACCGTTGCTCGCAAAGAACAAAGATGGCGCGTTTCACGTAAGTCGCACGAGGATCTTGGCCTTAAACGTCACACCCTGCGTGGACTGCGCTACACTTCCAAATATGGAGAGCAGTATTCCACCAAGCTATCAAGAAGGAACAATAACTATTATATCAACTGGGCCCCTTAAATGTATGGACTTTTTCCTTATGAGGTACTTTTCGAAGAACGCCTTGTCGAAACGTTGTTTGAAGTTGTATCGGCAATATTTGTTTCCACGATGGCAAATGCGGCAGGGAAAAATGATAATTTCAGAAGAACATGGGACAGAGATGAGTACGAAAAGAAAGCTAAAGAGCGAGAACAAGAATTAGAAGACGAAGAAGATGAATTGAGTTCAAAGGAGCGGCCATCCGTTCCAGTGAAAAGGGAACTTTTGAAAAGGAGAGATTATGATGTCGACCTCGAAGCAAACCTTGGGAAATCGGTGGTTATAACCAAGACGACACCTCTTTCTCATACTGGAGGGTATTACTGCAATGTTTGTGACTGTGTAGTAAAAGATTCAGTAAACTTTTTGGATCATATAAATGGCAAAAAACATCAGCGAAATTTGGGTATGTCTATGAAAGTAGAGAGGTCATCGCTAGATCAGGTGAAGCGACGGTTCGAGGCGAACAAGAGGAAAAGAGAAGAAGAAAAGCAGAAGAAAGATAAAGAATATGACTTGGAAGAGAGGATGGCTGTTTTGCGGGAAGAGGTAAATTGAAGGAAAATGAATCCGATTTCTGCTGAAATTGTCAGTGAGATCTGAAGTAATATGTGTAGGTAATAACCTGATTTCGAGTGCAATTTGGTGTTAATAGGCACGAGTAATTTTTTAAAGACAATAGAATTTGGGCTCCTGTGATTGGTAGTCTCTGAAAAATCTACAAGTGCTTATTAAACCTAATTTCATGAGAAATCATGTTGTTATTTGTTAACACATTAGGACTTCAACATGGACAAAGTGTGTAATTCATTAGGTATTCCGGTTTTAATCGACACATGTGCAACAAGGCGCTAGAATTACCAAGAGATACTGGACACTCTTTAGTATCCTAGCGACCGATTGCAGATTCATCAAAATTAGTTGAATGGTGTTCTCGATTGCAAACCTGTTGTGATCGCTTAAGCAAAAGGCACAGTTGACCAAAAATGAGATATTGCTCTCAAAAACTGTTGGCTTCAAAGCTGAAGCAATCGATGAAGAAGGAGTTTGGTGTGCGTGCACTGTTAAAGAAGTGAACGATAATTTCGCGATCGTGTCCTTTGATGGCTGGAATGTGGAGTGGAATCGCCACGTCTTTGATTCACGAGAGATCAGGGATTGAATATTCAGTTCATTTCTTTACATTCAGCTACAAGAACAAAATGGAATTGTGCTCTAAATCAAAACAAATGGTACAAGATATCGAAATAAAAAGACCAGTAAATAAGCGCCCCTTACCTACATAAAATTCCTTTCAGTGAACAATGTCTTCGCTTTAGGAAGACCGACTTTTACTTCTAAATATCACCAAAGCTTTTGTAAACAAAAAGCTCAAATTATGGTTTGCTTTCATTTCAGGCGTGAATTTGCATAATCTTTCATGGACGAAATCTATATGAGTTTCAAAGATCAAAACCATTTAATAAATTGCTCATTGAACTGTAACACGCTTCCACTTAGCAAACACAGCTTTCCAGATTTAACATAGTTCGCTTCAAATTTCTCAATCTATCCTAAGTTTCTCCGACTGCATCCAAACAGGTTTTACTATGCATCTTCCATCAAAGACTCCCAGTGAAACGTGACATAAAATACATCACACATTACTAGGTAACAGAGCTCATACATATGCATGAACCCCGCTTGAGTGGGGTTCACAGAATTACACACTTTGTCCGTGCTGAAGTTATATGTACATGAAAAAAAGCATTGCAGTAAGTTGAGTGAGATAAAAGTTTGACAGCGTGCATGCTATTTGTAATTTGCACTTGTGATACAACTTTGAACTGGTGTTACAACTTTGTGCTCATATTTGATGAAAAATGCACTTGTTTTCGGCCAATCAGACACGCATAATTTGTTCATTTATATTATGAAACAACGAGCGGGAGTTAGGGAAGATAAAAAAAGTCTTAGCTGCTAGAATTATTCCAGTTAAAACCCAGGCTGTTCCAGTTTGGATGTTGGATAATTAATGTTGAAAGGTTCTTGTGTATGGATAAAGTAAAAGATCTTACCATTGATATCTGTGGTATAGTTGCTTTGATATTGGTGTGGGTTATAGAAAAATTCTTAAGTCAATTGTTAGGATTTTCCCATATTGTGTCTTTTGTTTATTCTCTCATATCTCTCTTTTTTTCAAATTTTCAAAACGTTGTACAATTTTCTGTATACAGGTTACTTGTCACACACATGTATGTACCTAGTATCAGGCTTAACACACAATGGTGTTTTCTGTTGCTCAGTTAAGGCTGTTTTCTTTTTCCAATGGAGTTAGAGTTGGAGCTGGAGATCTATTCAGTGGTGCAGAGGGAAAGACTTATGAAAATCAAACTGACAAAATCAGAGGAAAAAATTTTGATGCTGCTTACAAGTCATCACCTACAATTCAGTGAAAACTGGATTGTCAGTGTCTTAAGCTATTGGAATATATCAACAAAGTTGAAATGGTAAATTGGCCACCGTTGCGATTATAAAAGCTAACGTTTCGAGCGTTAGCTCTTCGTTGGAGCGAATAGGGGAATTGTGGGTTGTGTGTGCTTTTAAAGGCAGGAAAAGGAGCTGTGTGATTGGTGGGAACACGGCAAGCTATTGGATGGCCTGAGTAATGGCATTGTGATTGGCTACAAGTTTCTCTGGAATCTGCTTGTAACTTCAAGAATCTAGTTTTTACTTAAACATAAGAGACTAAGTTGTGAGAGGAATGAAACAGTACTGATTCCTCCATCTTTGATTCTGTTGAGCTTATGATTCTTCTTATGACTCTAATTTTTTATTTTCACTCGGTTGTACGCCCTTTTACAAATCCAACTATGACTCAAACTCTGTTACCAGTAAAAATCACCCTGAAGTGGTACATCCATTTGTGAAATGACAAGGTGTCAAATTGAATCCTGGCTGAGGTCTCACATGTTTCCCTTTCCCACAACTTGGAAAATATACATGAAGTTACTCTTGTTTTTTTATGGTATCAAATTTGACATTTTTTCCCCCCAGGAAGAACTTCGGAAACAGCAGAGAAAGGTTGCTCGCAAAGAAAAGAAGCAAAAGACGGGAACAGTGGATGATGGAGAAATTGATCCTGATTTGGCAGCCACCATGGGTTTTGCTGGGTTTGGGTCGAGCAAGAAATAATGCTATTAACTTTGTGACAGTTTTATTAAGTTAAATTTTATTCAGTAGAATAGTGAGTGAAAGAAGCCAGTATAGATAATGAGGATTTTCAAGACTCCTTCCTACTGTACAAGATGGTCCTAATCCAAACAAAATGAAATGTTGATTTGACTCACTTAACATTTATTTGCAAAGAAACCAAAGACAGTGGGCACTGCATGTCATTTGATTGTTTTTTCTTTTTTTTTTTTTATAACATATAGTTGCCAGAAAATAAGTAATTTTTCTTGTTTCCTTGAAGCAATTATTTTATCAACTTGCTCACACCTGAAAATTGAATGATAACCAGGTCAATGAGGGTCTTGCCTTTTACAATTAGGCAATTAGGTTTATAATGTCAGAACTGAATGTTTCAAGAGGACTTTTGTTAATAGATGTTTGTTCTCTTATTAGTTAGTCAGTTAGTAATTTAGTTAGTTAATTAGTTTTATACTTGCTGAGTTCATATCATTGTAACTAAACATGTTTGTTGTTTAGAGTGCATAATAAAGACTTTATTATTAATGTTCCCTTAGCTGTGAAAGTTACATTTGAATTATTCTTTATTGGAAAACCACATAATTTTCCATGTTGTTACTCTACTTGTTTAGTCTATATGATATATGCCAGCTTTTCCAGTCTATGAATCTGTCTTTGTGCTTTGCATCATGGTGTGCTTCACCTGATATACATACGGTATTATTGTAAGTAGTTTCCTTATATTCAGTTTCATCAGAATTAATACTTAGACTAGGTTTACACTAGAGGAGAGTTTTCCGGATTCGTAAATGTTTCCGGATTCATCAATTTTGGAGTATTCGGATTCGTAGGCGTTTACACTGAAAGGATATTCGGATTCCTGACCGTTTACACGCAACGACAACTCCGGGAACATTCGAAATGGAATGGTTACCAAGCCCAGTGTTGTTTCGTCGTTCGATCGACAAAGTGAAAATGCCTCCTACAAAAAGGGCTAGAGTAGATCCAGATGCCACTGAGGCAAATTTGAGTTGGACAGATGCCAAGCAGTCTACGTCGTCGGCGATTAAGTGTGGCTGACGTTAAACTTCCTTGCAATAATAATTTGCGTTTCTTTAGAAATACTGCGGTACACATGATAAAATTTATCGCCTGAACCTGCAACAAGATTAGGCAACCGGAGACCGCCAGCAATGTTAGCACCAGATCCATTTTGGTTTCACCGCAAACTCAAAAGATTGCAGGTGGAAATAATATCCGGATTCGAGAAAAAAAGCGGTTACACGACAAAACTTTCCGGATTCAAAAGTTATCGGATTCAAAGTTCCCACTTTAAATTCCGGAGTCAAAATCTCCGGAGACACGGCCAAACCGGGAAGTTTTTATTTCGGATTCGTCCACTTTCGTGTAAACGGCAGAACGAATCCGGTACTAAAACGTTTCGGATTCATCATGAATCCGGAACAATTTCCTCTAGTGTAAACCTAGTCTCAAAATGATAGGGGGATTTCTCTTTTCTTACTCCTTCTGCCAATGTGAAACTCTTGAGCCATAATAATTTTTTTGTATAAATAGTTGACATGATTATATTCCTGCTGTTACAGATATAATCAACTGAACTGATAGAAATTAAATCATTTTTATAACAGAGAAACAGTTTTTTTTTTTGTGTGGGGTGGGGGTGGGTTCCTGCTATATGCTTTTGGGGACAAACCCTTGTGCTTTGTTTTTTTTTTTTTTTCTCTCTATCATAGGGAGCTAGTGGGTGCAACTGCTTTTCTTTGCTTTGGCAGATTTATTTTGTTTTACTTAGTTACCAAATGTTTCCCAGTATGTGGGTACTGAACTTACAGTCACCTGTTCCACTGAGAACAGAAAACTTGATAAGTAGATGACAGAAATATTAATCTTCCACTGACTGGCTTTGATGATTTAGTCATAAAGATTGCAACACTGATTAAAGTAAAGCCCAGAAGTAAGAAATAAATGCAATTGTTCACCTGACAAGTGGTTTAAGACTTAGAGCTGCTACAGCTCTTAAGCAATTATTCAGTATAGTTGAAGTGATTACATATTCTTTCTGATCAACATCGATTGGTTTAACAGACGAAATTCACTGAACTTAATGAAAGTGATTTTCCTTTAGAGGAGCTAAGAGGGCTGCTGCATGCAATATTTTGATTTTGTGCTGAAGCTGAGCAATGGCAGTAGGTTGGGCCATTTGACTGTTAGTACTGGAAACATGAAAGAAAAACAGCACTGACTCATTGCGGCGGTCATTCTTGACATTTGTTCTATTACGTCCAAGAGATAATCCGGCAAGATTTCCATATGACCCCATACAGTAATTATGCAGAGTGTTGCAAAGAAAACTTTATATTTAGTCTATGAGATGGAATGCATAATTAATGTATGGGGTTGTATGAAAATCTTTCCTTCGTTTTGAATTCATCTAACAACTTGGTAGTCTCCCTTGCAGCCCTTTCCGGTGTCCGCAAGCGAAAACTCTCCCACCAACGCCGTTGGTGGGGAAGTTTAAAGGGCTGGAAGGGAGACTAACAACTTGGGCGATACTTTATTTGTTGGCCTTGTCTTCGGATTGTGCTTGGGGCCTTGTGTCACTCATCAATTCGAGTCTCATTTTGGTTAAAAAATTAATTTTACATGTCCACTTTTAAATAGCCAATGATCAACTTCTTACTAGCGTTTAATGAGTTGAGTTTTACAAAGTCAATTTTCATATTCTCCGTCTTGATTTGCGTTATATAAACTATGATTGTTACACCACATGCGGCTTATCCTGGTATTCTGTTATTCTTTTCCAGTCTCCTTCCGTTTCAAAATGGCGAACAGATTTCACGTGTTTAGGGTTTGAAAGCATTGGAGGTCTCTGACGGAATAGCAGAAATGTCTGTGGATGCAAGATTGCCAAAGAAAGGGAAAAGAATCCCGGCCTCAGCTGGATCCGAGCCAAGGCACATTGTATCACCGGGAGATGTCATAACTGAAGACACAGGATACATGAGGTTGGTTTGAAATCTTTTTTTGAAACTGGTCTGTGATGGAAAGAAAGCGTAATGAGCACAGGCTGTCGACATGATAGATAGAGGTTAAAGGCGTATGAAAAAATACCTACAACTTTCCTCAAAAGTAGTCGACAAAGTATATTTAACTCTCGAAGGGTTAAAAACCACAACAGGCAAAATAACTGCAACAACAATGTCTGGGGTGAAGTTACAGGGAAGGGTTCCGAATAGACCCTTCCATTTAGCTGTTCCGCGCTGAATCTCGTTGTAACTTTAACAGCTCGAGTATGGTACGAGTGAGATCTAGTTCAAGCTGTAAGTTGTGGTTTCGGAGATCTGCGATCGTTCTGCCTTGTTCTACTGCCGGCTGCTCGACTTTGCGATTCGTCGGGGAAAGATCTTGGATCATCGACTCAACCTGACTTAGTTCGCGTTTGACTGCTTCGCTTATTTGCAGAGATGTTGCTGGATCTGCCAGTAAGTCGTCCATTTCGTAATCTGTAAATTTTATCGGAGGCTTAGTTTTCCTGCTGCTCTTTCTAGTTCCCATGGTGCAGATATAAATAACACATACTATTCTAAAGAGAGGTGAACGAAGCTAGGTTGTGTTAAAGCACATGTCAGACAAGCTGTGTACAGCGCATGTCAGCAAACTTGCCCCAGGTCTCGCTGGAGTTAAATACAAATAATAGCTATTATTTTTGACTTGGACAGTGCACTTAATGCGTCGAATAACTTAACTATTGTTGCAATAATTCCCTCTCTCCTCTTTCAATTCAATGTCACTTTTTTTTGCTGAGGATCACTGGTAACAGGTCATAGCTATGGGGAGTGTTGTATTTTTAAGGATATCTTCACTAAGAAAACAACGACAACTGCATGGTGTGTTCTATCACCTTTATTTTCCAATGCATCATGGGTATGATGACATATGAATACATCACAGTGAGGGAGGAGGATAGGCTTAGCCACAAGTTGCTCGGCAACTTTTTGGCAACTTTTTAGAATTTTGGCAACTTTTAGAATTTTCGGCCACTTTGGGCTTTTTGAGGTTCTTTGAAGCCACTTTCTTCACATTTTGAGCCACATTGGTCAGTTTTCGATAGACATTTATTCAATTTATTCTAAAATACAATAATTAGGGGCCCCCCCATGGGTTGAGTTTTGTGATGCCTTATCACGAGGTCAGCGGTATCACGTTGAACATTTTTCAAGATGGCGGACAATTACAGTGACTATTTGTTGATCAAGTGAAATGGAAAGAACCTCTGATATTATCACTGGACTTTGACAAATAAAGTTTTGATAAGGAGCAATGTGTGAATTTTTAATCTTTAACCCAAAAAAGGTATGAAAAGCAGAAAAATTTTGCCAACTTTTCGGCAACTTTTTGGAAATTCAGCAACTTTTTGAAAAAAATAGCAACTTTTTGGCAACTTTTAGACACTTTTATCGGCAACTTTTTGGGATTCATTGGGAACTTGTGGCTAGGCCTAGAGGAGGAGGTGTAAAGATTAAGGTAGCAAAGTGAAAAGGGATAAAAGCGATGCATCAGAGGGGTGAAAATGTAGTGGGTTAACAACAAAAGCTTGCCTCAACTGCCAAAGCTTTGAAAAAGAAAGTTATAAACAATTTACTTAGTAAACAAATTAGTGATATGAATTTTTTATAATATGGATGATGATATTTTAGCATGGTTGTATTATTATTAATTTTTAGTATATAATATACATATGTATTTTTCTTTTTAATAGGTTTTTAAATTATATACATCAAATTATTATTACTTTCATTTATGCTAATTTTATTTATTACATGACTCAGGCAGTCAGAGGGCCAATAACTAAAATCAACCAATCCAAATGCTCTATTGCTGGTCAATATTCTCTAAGTATTGGACCAGGCATTGTCCCGAATGGTCCCGAATGACACCACTCTTGTGTCCCTTTGAACTTCAGTTGTATAATAAATCTCTTATTAACCAAGCTTGCTCGGGACCGTACTGGAAGAATATTGGCCCTCGGTCTTTTTTGTACAGACCTCGCTGCGCTCGGTCCATACTGTCAAGACTCAGGCCGATATTCTCCCAGTACAGCCCTCGCGCTTGGTTAATAAGATATATATATTGATTAGATTACTTTATAGAGGGCCACAGGGTCATCAGTTGTACTTAAACTGTTACGTGCTACCCTCTTAAAATAAAGTCATTATCTTATCTAACAGTTAAAACTGTAGAGTACGGGGTCACTTAATTACGTATACAACTTATTCTTCATAGGCTGCTGAAAAGATGGATATCAGTTGTTCTGTAGTCTTAATCCTTAAACCCCTTAGAGTGACCAGCATCTAATTTCTCCTTACAGTATCACCCCTGAATCAAACATTATGGTTACGAGAATAATGAAAATGATCAACAACTACAGAAACTCAACTACAAATTCTCCTTGTTGGTTATATTAGGAAGTGTATAGAGAACAAACTGATCTTAGGGTGTAAATGGATAAGTTGTTCCTCAACACTTTTGTGGTTGTAAATGGTGATGTATCATGGCAGTATTTTGAATAAGGATAGAGCAGTTGAGTGTGAGGAAGAGACATGTGTTAACTGTCATTTCAATGGCTATGTTCATTCAAATAAAATCATGTGTTTATTATGTAAAGGATACATAAAAGGAAACATCAGAGGTTATCTCTATGAGGATGCTCCCCATGTAAAATACAACATGAATTGTCATACAATTGAAAATTTAAGATTTATTACAAATTGGCTTATAATTTTACAAAATTTCACAAAACTTTCTAAGTTTACTTTGAAAAATACTGAAATCCTGTCCATCTGCTATCTCTTTAGAAAGTGTATTCCACTATTTAATAATTCTATTTAAGAATGAGTGAAAGAAACAGTTTCCTCTAGCTGATGGTTATCTTAATTAAAATGGCGGGTTTGACTTTGTTTTCTTGCAGGAATTAAATTATGAAAAATTTCTTTTAATATGTCTCTACCAAATTCTAACTTACAGTACTGTGATGACAACAGACAATTCGTTCAAAGGATATTATGACAAAGAGCCAATTTGATGTCAAACTAAGTGCAAGCACTTGCCTGGTGCTTGGTAAAATATGAATGTTGATGACAGGGTTGGTGTTAGTGTCACATCTTGTTGACTGAGAGAGTGTAGCTTGCAGTGCAGGAATTTTATTGGGGCGAGTTAACATTAAGAAGCGCACAACTGTTTATTTAACCAGCCATGTTTAATTTGGGTTCAGAGTCACTGGTAGTTGGAGGGGGTGGGAAGGGACAAAAAAAGACTCCCCCCACCCCAACCCCTCACCTTATTTTTGACTGTCACTCACCCCTTGATACAATTTTCTTTCTCTCCCCAGCCTTCCGCTGTCATTAAAATCAAAGATGGCAGCCATTTTTCTCTAAGAAAATACCGAGCACTTCATGCCCAAGTTATGCCTGCTCTGCAGGCTAGAGAGAGTGGTACAAGTCTTCTTGACCACTCGGAGCAAAAAGTGAAGTAGAGCAAACACAGAGCAATCAAAACTCAAGTGTAAATTGCTCTATTCCCTTTGTTTTGATTAATTAATGTAATTACTTGGTTTTTGGTTCCCTGACTTGCCTTGCATACAACCCACATCCCTTGATTTTTTTCTTTCTGTTTTTGAAACAAGGATGTAATTTCTCTCTGCTGCAGGGGTCATGGTACATATGCTGATGGGGACAAATTGATAGCATCAGTGGCTGGAATAGTTGAAAGAGTGAACAAATTGATCTGTGTAAGGCCATTCAAGACAAGGTATGTAAAGTGCATGCTAAAATTTTTTTATTTTTATGAATGTTTTTACTGAAATGGTAACCTGTGATGCACCAGAATCCCATCCCAGGGGAGCAAACATTTTCTCAGACATGTCATCTCATCTCATAGAAAGTGGAATAAGCTTAGTAGAATAATTTGGATATATCAACAAAGTTGAAATGGTAAATTAGCCACCGTAACGATTACAAAAGCTGACGTTTCGAGCATTAGCCCTTCGTCGGAGCGAAGGGTTAACGCTCCGACAAAGGGCTAATGCTCCGATGAAGGGCTAACGTTCCGATGAAGGGCTAACGCTCAAAACGTCAGCTTTTGTAATCGTTACGGTGGCCAATTTACCATTTCAACTTTGTTGATATATCCAAATTGTTTTGTTACCCCCACCAACACAGCCCCAAACAGTTTCTTTCCAAACTATCAGCCTTTAAGCTTAGTAGAAGCTCTGTGATCCAGTCTTGTATTCAGATTGCACCCAAGCAGAACTAGTGATCCAGGGTTACTTTAATTTATTTGTGCTTGTGACAGATGTGGGAGCCAAATGGTCACTGCCCTGAACTCAGACCTAGAGACACAGCTTCAAACACAAAGGCTTAGCCATTGTTTTGTACACAATGTATTCTTCATAGGCATCAGACATTAGAGAATTTTCCAACCATTACACAGTTCTCTGGCGGAATTTTGATGGCTAAGTCATTTTCATTCAGATATTTTCCTGTTCCATCACATCATTCTCCTGCAACAACATTTCTCAATGAAAATCCAGCTGGGTCAAGACATTTGAATTTCACAGTTTTTGGTCTCCACACAGAAAGAAGTGGAACATGGAAAAGAATCTGGAAAAGCTTTTATTCTAATGATGCATGACCTTTGTTGGACTAGCTCTCGGTCCAAGGGTGCATGCTGGTCCTTTGGCTGCTTTATGCTCAAGAAGCCATCGTAGTCATCAAGAATTATCGTTACCTCCAGTGGGCTACCTCCCATATATTTCCACTGTCTTGTCAGGACCTTCTTAGAGTACATGCAAAATGTAATACTCAGAGGATACAATAATAACTCGTCAAAATTATATGCTGTTCTGTTATTTCAGATACAATGGAGAAGTTGGAGATGTTGTGGTTGGAAGAATTACAGAGGTGAATAGTAAACTATGTTAATGACCTAAAAGTTAACGATGAAATAGCTTTGATTATAATTTCAAAGTTACTGTTACCTACAGCTTGTTAGTTCAACCTCTTTGATGCATGTTTTAGCTCATATCTTCAACTTAAGCAATGAATCACATTAGTGTGTGTATATGAACGTTTGTTGTCTATGTACAAGACTGTGCCTGGAATTGTAATACTGCCTTGTACATGTTTGAAGAGGACAGATGATATTTTGTTTGGGAGCACCAAAACATTATACTTTGTAACACTGACTGTTTGGGAGATTTTAAGAGTAAATGTCAGTAAAAATTAAAGAAATCGCGGACACAGCTCAAAATTCAATTTCGCTCATACTTTGTCCATTGGTAGGCTTTAGTCCCCTACATATGACAGCAATGTCCGTTTGTTAAAATTCTCGCTTGTATAAGAGAAATCTACTTGAAACGGTTTACAATATTTTCTTGAACAAAACCTTTGAAATTGTCATAATTCGTGGCACTGTCGAGTCAGTTTATCGTAATTTTTAAATTAGTTTCACACTAATCCTATTCGTCTAATGCCTCTCCAATTGATTGGCGGCACAACCAACTCATAACCTTTCCTTAAAAATAAAATATGATTTTTTTTTTCAAGTGCACCTACAGCTGCTCTGAAATAGATTCGTTGGTACTTCAAACAAACGTGCCAAAAATACCCGCGGTACGCAATGAAATCGACCAGGAAATCTCCTGAGCCATGCTCAAGGATAGCTTCAACTTTCTACCGTTTTTTTCCCTGGGATCTTTTGTATCTGTTCAACAAGACATTCTTGAAGTAAGCCAATTTTCAGTATCCGCCATTTTGAAGTAATTAACACTTCACATGTTTGCAGTTAAAAGTTTCCAATGTGAAGCTCCTCTAAATTGCTAAGCGAAGCAAAATGAATGGAATATGTTAAATATGCACCAGAGCAAAATGTAGAGGTACACGTAAAAGAATTGGGTCGAGAAACGTTTACAAAATCTGCTGTGACTCACCTCTTGACCTCGTCTTATAGTGTTTGGCTTGTCATGACATGTTAGTTTGTTTCGTGCTAAATTCTGCTTTCTCCTTTTCACAAGCGACCTTTTCTAATTAAGTCGGCTTCATGTTGGTGACGTTTCGTATCAGACCACTTCTCGGTGTTGCGCTGGTAGACATGAAAACACCTGATACATTGCAACAATCGAGGACCGTTTAACGCGGTTCGATCACTTGACTGATCTGTCACGCAATTGAATAACAAGCATCATCGAAGCCGTGACAGCCACAGGCAGCCCAAGCTCACTACTAGAAAAGCGGACGTGACTCTTACCGTGTTGCGCAACGTTTTATATTTATAAAGGTTTGTATGGGATGTTATCGGTTTGCCTTAAAAGAGAGAAAACACGGCCGGGTACAAAACTCTGTCCAAAACCGTTCAACCACCCGCGTGGGGGTAATGGTCCCTTTGGGGCACAAAATTCTATCAAAACAAACAGAAATGTGAATAAATAGACTCTTCTCATCAAGCGTCATGGCTTGCACTGGTTTCCAGCACTTTCCAGCACCTAAAGTTTCAACACTGTTTAAATAAGTTTCAGTACTGCTTTCCTTTTATCAATTGATATTAACGTAGATTATGGTGTAAACGATATTCACTCCTTGGTGGTCGTTTACTGACAGTAAATTACCGTGCAATATGGTAACCCAAAAACACCCTTAGTGTAAGATTAGATTCTCACGGAAACTTTTTCATGAACAAAATTAAAGCTACTCTTCATCAGAAAATAAGGAAGAGATATTATGGAAGTATTATTTAGCAGATCGCCTTCATTTTTTTTTTTTTTTTTTTTTTTTTTTTTTTTTTAGCACGCGCGCAAACAATTTTTTCAGAACCTCGCTTATTTGTTCCTTTGGAATTTCATAAAAGATTGCCGTTGCCATGACAAGAACATGGCCATCATTTGTTCTACAGTGTCTGGGAATTTTTGTAACACTACTGACGCTTGAACAGGCAAAGCGTGGTACTACGAATACATCAGAGAGGACTCCTTGCTAAAATAAGCTCAATTTCCGTTTCACATCCAATAATCTTCAACTGTTTTTTCATGGCATGTAATATTCCTCTTGCAAGATACGAGGGGTGAGTCCCTGACAAGATTGATTTTCCCATCTTGGATCAGGTCCACATTCTCCCGACTATCAATGAAAACGTACAAGCCATGCTTGAGAAAGGTTTATTATTTTAATGACGCATTGTCAGTGAGACAATTTTCTGAAAAGTTCTTAGAGAAAATTGAAATTGACAGCTACAGCATTCACACTTCACAGTTTCACGCAAGCAGACGAAAAGAACTGTTACTGGAGTAGGATACGCACGATTACGTTCAGATAAACCTTGCAGACATAACTAAATGAATAAAACTTGGACATATCCTGCTTTTAAAATATTAATAAGGTTTTAATCAGCGAACTTCCTCATGCCAGTGATACTGATCTTTGGACAAGCGTAAGGTCCGTAAGTAAGTAAGTTTATTTATTCACGTTGAACACAAAAGAGCTTACGACAAAGCTCGTAAGAACGTGCACGTGCTTAATACTAAAAAATGTTATAGGATGTAATAAAAAGAATGAAAATCGTAATCTTTACAATTTATGATTTATGACCTATCCCTTCCAACCCGAAAATGCGCAGTAAGAAATCTCCAACTACTATAACCACTATGATGCACAATTCATCATTAATTAACCGTCCCTTCTAACCCGATTTATACATAAAATATGTAATACTCAAGAAATCCCCAACTACTATAACTGTTATAATGTTCAATGAAATATCGGTAGCTTTGTCATCAAACATGCGTGCCGACAGTCTGCCGACGGATACATTATAGACACAGGTTGTTTAACACGTTACATAGTTTAAATTATTTATTATTTGATCAGTGTTTGTCATGGAAAAGCAGGAGTTTTCGTAGATTGTACATTCTCAAAAGTAAAACTAATAATTGAAATACCCAGAAAGTAGATATGTAACCGAAACCGAAGGTATCAACAAAACGCAACTTTTTGGTACAGTAGTCACCAAATATCTTGTGTAAACAAACTGACAACAAGCAAAAATCTGCCGGAGTCTACCACCAATTTAATTAATTTTCTAGATAAGAAGCAGAAAGCAGGTCTTATCTTAAGTTAACTTATCATGTTTTAACTTCAAATGCACTTTTCGACATGCGATCAATTGTTTCTTGATGGTCTTGAGTGAGTTGTAACTTCAATATGGCGGCTGCAGCAAATCTCGAAAATAAGCAAACTTCAAACAAGGGTTACTGCAAAACCAAAAATTATCCCAAAAAATTGAGACTAGGTTTACACTAGAGGAGAGTTTTCCGGATTCATCAATTTTGGAGTAGTCGGATTCGTAGGCGTTTACACTGAAAGGATATTCGGATTCCTGACCGTTTACACACAACGACAACTCCGGGAACATTCGAAATGGAATGGTTACCAAGCCCAGTGTTATTTCGTCGTTCGATCGACAAAGTGAAAATGCCTCCCCCAAAAAAGGCTAGAGTAGATCCAGATGCCACTGAGGCAAATTTGAGTTGGACAGATGCCAAGCAGTCTACGTCGTCGGCGATTAAGTGTGGCTGACGTTAAACTTCCTTGCAATAATAATTTGCGTTTCTTCAGAAATACTGCGGTACACATGATAAAATTTATCGCCTGAACCTGCAACAAGATTAGGCAACCGGAGACCGCCAGCAATGTAAGCACCAGATCCATTTTGGTTTCACCGCAAACTCAAAAGATTGCAGGTGGAAATAATATCCGGATTCGAGAAAAAAAGCGGTTACACGACAAAACTTTCCGGATTCAAAAGTTATCGGATTCAAAGTTCCCACTTTAAATTCCGGAGTCAAAATCTCCGGAGACACGACCAAACCGCGAAGTTTTTATTTCGGATTCGTCCACTTTCGTGTAAACGGCAGAATGAATCCGGTACTAAAACGTTTCGGATTCATCATGAATCCGGAACAATTTCCTCTAGTGTAAACCTAGTCTGTCTATCCTTAAACTGTATCTGCAATATAGTTATTGGGTTCTTCTTTGCGTACCAACAAGCGTTTTTGGCAGTTGTTTTAGGGTACCGTAGAGCTATTGAAAAAACAGCCGTAGGGTGTCATCGAGAAGAAAATTCATAAAATATTTATAACGAGAACATAGCTGCTTTTCATGTCATCAATGAATTGTTCAAGGCCCTAATTATAATGTTAGTGCAAAGGAAAACTCACAGATAATTTTCGACTTACGCTGGCAAGCCATGAATATGACAGAATTTCGCCATTTCGAATATCGAAATTTAGCTCGTACTCGACCGTTTTTATTTAATTACTCTCAAAAAAAAAAAGATTAGAAAAAACTAACCCTGTTTCGGTTACTTTGGTACAAGGGTCTGTCAATATAGAAAGTATGAGCGAAATCGATTTTTGCCTCAGTGTGTCCGCGATTTTGATGATCATATCTGATTTTTACTGACAGTGCCTCTTAACAGCTGTGAATAAAGCAGTATTTATTTTGTTTCAAGGTTGGACAGAAGAGATGGAAAGTGGAAACTTTTTCCAGACTGGACTCGGTTTTGCTGCTTTCTTCAGTAAATTTACCTGGTGGTGAACTGGTAAAAAAAAGTTCTAGTTTTGTTGTCACTGTTTTTGTTCTTGCATATCATTTTTATGCTATTTTTGTAACCATGTTTTGCATAACCATACTAGAACTAGACTCTTCATCACTTGGGCAATCTTATTTATTATTCAGAAAAGCTCTTTCCACCCCTGAGAGAGGGAGAAACAATACAACTAGTACTCATACAGAATCTACAAAAGTTTTACAGAATAAGCAATGCTTGTCATCAAAAGGCTTCATTTAGTTCTCTATTTCTGTATTTTATCACTAACAACTTGGGGAAGGGGGAGAGTGGCAAAGGGTTTTGCTTTGTAATATTGAAAAAAAGCTCATCTTTCAAACCGGCAGTCTAAATCCCACAGGTATCAACGAACGCTTTACATTCCACTAATTTATTCGTGTTTTTCTCGTTGCCATGTTCCCACCAGTCACGTAGCTCCATTTTCTGCCTTTAAAAGCAAACACAACCCACAATTCCTCTATTCGCTCCGAGGAAGGGCAAACGCTCGAAACGTCAGCTTTTATAATCGTAACGGTGGCCAATTTACCATTTCAACTTTGTTGATATATTGAAATTATTGAGCTGATTATGTTGGATGAAACGACTCACACTTCAGAAAATTAAAATCCCGGTAAACCAGCAAACAAATGAGGAACATAGATCTGCTGATCGGCAATAGTGGATCTTCTATACTGAGAGATCAAATTCTCCACACTAATTTACCAAGACTTGTATAGCAGCTCGATGGAAGACTTACTAATTAATATCTCGAGAGGTTAAAGTGTAACGTTTCTGTGTTTGTGAACAGAGACGACGATCTGCGGAAGACGAATTAATGATGCGTCACTTTCTTGCCGAGGGTGACCTGATAAGTGTATCCTTTGAAATAATAATATAATAATAATAATTTAATATTTATTTTGCGCAAATTAACATGTGGATATGACCAAATGCGCATCACAACACTTTTCGGGGGACTTTGGCCGGACTGCATCAGCAGTTTACAAACAATCGAAGGAAACGTGTTTGAAGATGCCCCATCCCCCCAGTTCCCAGTAAACAGGCCAGACCACATCATAGTAATCTCGTGAGTGGGTTCTTTAACGTCCCCTGCCTAACCAAATTAACTAATTAATAGATGCAGGAGACGGGTAAATTTGTATGTAGTAGCACTGTGGGCATTTAGTGCTGTTTACTCTGGATCCATTCTTACATTGTTTTCTTTGTTCTAAGGTTGTTTAAGTCATATAATGCTAAATAATAAATCTAAGCGTTCCCCTTGACTCGAACCAGGCAGAGGTGCAGTCAGTGTACAGCGATGGTTCTCTCTCTTTACACACGCGGAGTCTCAAGTATGGAAAGGTTGGTTTGGCTGAACGTTTTTAAACAACAAAGGTGTTTTTAGTGTTTTCACAAGCGTGGGACAAACAAGAAATTCTGAGTCTCCTTGAGGAATCGAACCTCAGACCTTCGGATTTCGCCTCTTATGTTGAGCCACAGAGACTCTGTGTTGTGAGTTTGGCCCATTACGAAGTTCATGTATGTCATGCGTCCTGCATGCTGCTAGGATCGGCGATGTCGATCATGTTTTGTAAGTAGACCAAGAAAGGTTGTAACACCTTTCTCTACTTCTTTACCGAGCTCAAAAGTTACCATCTTTCTTATTTTATTTACAGCAAAGCTTTCTTTGCAGAAGTACATTGTGGTAATCTTAACTCATTCGGCCCTTAACAATAGCAGAACTACTGCTGTTAGATGTACTGAGTTATTTATTGTTTCTTGACAGCTTAAAGAAGGCACCCTCGTTCAAGTTCCACCTTCGCTGGTTAAAAGGTGTAAGACTCACTTTCTTAACCTTCCTTGTGGTGCCACGGTAATTGTGGGTAACAATGGTTATGTTTGGATATCTCCTTTGGAAAACGAAGAAGCCACACCCAGTGACGGCCTGGCCAACAGTCTCGAGAATGAAACCAATGCACCAAGACAGGTCAGTAGTGGTAATGAAGTGTAATCGTTTGTCTCACGATGGAATCACTTCAGATGTAGAGTGCGGCTCTTAGACAGTAAACTGTTAGTTTTCGTTTGTCTCACGATGGAATCACTTCAGATGTAGAGTGCGGCTCTTAGACAGTAAACTGTTAGTGTTCGTTTGTCTCACGATAGAATCACTTCAGATGTAGAGTGCGGCTCTTAGACAGTAAACTGTTAGTGTTCGTTTGTCTCACGATGGAATCACTTCAGATGTAGAGTGCGGCTCTTAGACAGTAAACTGTTAGTGTTCGTTTGTCTCACGATAGAATCACTTCAGATGTAGAGTGCGGCTCTTAGACAGTAAACTGTTAGTGTTCGTTTGTCTCACGATGGAATCACTTCAGATGTAGAGTGCGGCTCTTAGACAGTAAACTGTTAGTGTTCGTTTGTCTCACGATAGAATCACTTCAGATGTAGAGTGCGGCTCTTAGACAGTAAACTGTTAGTGTTCGTTTGTCTCACGATAGAATCACTTCAGATGTAGAGTGCGGCTCTTAGACAGTAAACTGTTAGTGTTCTTTAAACCCATTTTCATTTTATTGTTTGTTCAATTTCACAGCTAAGTTGATACCTCGGATTTTGAACCGGGCTTTACAATATTTAGAATTGTGTCGGCAAACTTTTTTCCTTTGTCCTTTTTCGAAGGTATTTAAACGTTTTCAAAATCCATCTTGTGAGGCCTTCTTTATTCCTTGTTTCTAGATCCAACACTCTGATCGCGAGACGATAGCGCGCCTACGAAACTGTGTGTTGACACTTACAGATCATGGTGTGATGCTCTTTAACACCTCTCTGCAATATGCTTATGATGCATCATTGAAGTACTCGGTGAGCAGTAGGTTTGCTCGTCAGTGTGTCAGTTTTCTTGTAATTAATTTGTTTGTTTGTCCGTTTTTGTTTATCTCTTTTAATTTTAGTTCCTTTTTGTCTCTTTTTGTTTCTTTTTATTTCTTTTTGTCTTGTTCTTTTGTTCTATACGAGGGACACATCGTTACGTTAAAATTTTCAAAACTCGAAGCCTCAAAGCTATTTTTTACCTGACATCAGTATGCATATTCTCCATACTGTTCTCTATACAATTCTTTGGGTGCTGACAAGGAGAATTTGTTTAACAATCAAGAGCTTTTTTTTTTAGTTGGCGATCATGTCCTTTATTCTCTTGTTTGATTCAGGGGTGATTTTTTAAGGAGAAATTAGGTGCGAGTAATCCTTGGAGGTCTCAAGGTGACGTAGAAAGAGGGAGTTAAATGCAACAATTATGGGAATCACCATCCCTAAACGTAAAAAAAAAAAAAAATTCCCCTGGTCAAGAGCGTGCACCTGTTTTGTGATTCGACACAACTTCACGTCGTTGCAAGGAACCGCGATTATGTTTAAATTTCGCACTCGAGTAGTTTTGTTTTCGCTCAGAAAGTCTTTATAGTGGCCAGTTTACATTAACAACTCCGTTGATAAAACCAAATGATCTTGAAATTCCCTCCACCGACACCGCATCGTAGTTTCTTTAGAAACTTACCCCCCCCCCCCACCCCCCTTTATTAGTTTCGGTTTGTCAAGATTTTGAGGGCAAGAGGTAGAATGTGCCGGGACAGACACCATCAGCAGTTCAGCTGCTGTACTGTAAGTAACCTTTATTGTACCAACGTTTGCGCTGTTTAAAAGTTTTAAACATCTTTTCTTGTCATGTTGTCAGGTAAAAGAATTGCTGAAGCCTGAAATCCAAGAAGAAATAGTGGACAATGTTAGGCTGCTCCTAATGCAAGAAATATAAATAAAATGAACGCTTCCGTCACTGTTTTTAGATTTATTAATTTTTATTGGTCAAAAGGTTGTGCAAGAAAAATCTAACAAACCTAGATATTAACGACTAACGCCCTTGTTTTTAATATTAATTATTCTTGTTTTTGAAGTTTAATTGGTTTTGACATAGTCAGATCGATTCTGCTGACTATGTCCAAACTCTTTGTATTGTCACCCTCTTCGATCCATTGAAAGACAATAAAAATCAATTATTTCAGTAAACGTTTGAGCAATTCACTGGCCCTGCAGATGTAGCTAACTTCTTCCTCATCAGACAGTTGAAATACACGAGGTTCATGTCGAACAACTTGCTTAATATCATTGTGCGCAAATTTTGAAACACTTTGTAACGTTTGACTTCAAAATCAACTGAAAATTCTCTTTCATTGCCGGTGACGACAACTAAACGTTTTAATTTTTTTTTTTCAAAACGAGAAAAATGGAGAAAACTTACAGAGGAAATTGCTAGAAAAGTCCATGGAACCTCCGAAACAAAGAAGCTCTAATAGAAAAGAAAAACAAACGAAACATGAAAATAGATTCTATCAGTCAATCTTAACCTATTTCTAAGTAGGTTTATAAATAGTAAATGAATTGGACAAGTAAAAACATGGTATGGTCTATGTTCACGTGTGTGTTTACACCGCTACACAACTTCAGGTACCTTTTGCTTTTTCTAGTCGTGTCTCTTGATTGTGTTCCTTAAAAACCTTTGTCGCAAGCTTCAGAAACGCATGCTCTCGATGTCTGTTCTCGGGTTTTGTTTACAATTTCTGTGGCTGAATTCCATCTGGTGTAAGATCGCTTTGTCAGGGCTTCCTTAATAGGCAACCTGCGGTGCTTGTGTGCCACGTAAGTTGAAAGCGACTGTAAATTAGACTGAACTGCACCATGGTAGGTTAAACGATATCCTCCTGGAGTGTTCCCAACACTGAATCGGTAAAAAACCATGGTTGGTAAGTGTAAACTACCTAGTCTTAACACCACCAAAACTCAGTAGTAACTACGCCAATTTGTCGACACTCAGGATAAGGAAAAACCTTTTGTGTCGTATCAATAGATGTTATATCTTTCAGCTACAGATAAATCAATCATATTTAGTACTCGTACATTGAAAAATTGGCAGCTAACTCGTGATGTCAATCATATCATGATCTGATTATGAAGTGGTAAAGTTGAGGCTGATAACGCTGAGAGATCGCAAAGTTATCGAACCGATCCTAACATTTGAGACCGTCAAAGAACCTCTGTATAGCTGAAGCTTTTCTTTTAAGAGTTGTTTGTTTCGAGAGCAAGTGATCGTGATGCATTCGATCATTATTGTGTAACCCAAGAGCGAATACATCCTATATCTATTGTTCTCTTAATGGTCAATTTCACTTTTCTTTTTCCCATGTTAAGCCACCCGGGGAGAACCTGTTGAGATGATAAAACTCTCAGGAATGAAACACGCACTCTGCTTAAGGATTGCATTTAAGTCTGTCCCAAATTCGGCCGTGTCCTTCATTTTCAACCGCAAGAAACAAGAGTTTTGAGGAAAATTTGGCGATTTTTGCTAGCAAAGAAGTGTACAGTGCACTTCCATGTGGTCTACTTTTTAAGCTTGTTTTCTAAGTACTCTGTTTGCTTTATATTCTCACCACGCTCGTTTTCAATGTGCATATGATTAAAAACAACACTTTGAATAACTATGCAACAGTTTAAAGCCTGCAAAGGAGTTAATAAACCTTTTTCGAGATATTGATCATGTAGACAAAGGTAAGCCTGTTTTAAACTGTTCTGCAAGGCAAGAGTCGAGCAGCTTGGGACTGAGGGAACTTGGTTAATTTGAGTAAGAAAAGGCTTTTTTTGTTTCTGTTTTTCTATTCGAGAAAAAAAAAACAGTGGGGACAAAAATAATCGAAAACAAGCCTCAGTATAGTTGTAAGCATCTACTTACTTTACTTGTCGCTGAGGGGAAGTTAATCTTTCTGTCGATCAGTAAATCTAAGGACACCCATCCAACTCGATTTTTGGCTGTTCTTGTTGCTGTTGTGTTCTAAGGGCTCCCTAAGGATTCACACGGTTGTTTCAGCGTTTCTTGTCAGCCGGTTACCATGTGTATTTTATGTTAAGAGTTAAACAGAGACGAAAAGCTGATGTACATGCATTAGGTCTGAGTCTACGTTTAAGTTAAAAAGCATGCCTTGACGATAAAAGCTGGCTACGATCAACGCTTCAAATTCATCCACTTCCAATTCGAAGAACAAGTAATTGAATTTCAGACAGAAGAATATGTTGTGTTTTTTTTTTCAACTTTCACATCGTGATCCATTTGGGAACTGAATCACCGTGTAAAGTTAGAATAAGTGCATCCTATTCCTATTGTTTTTGTAATAGTCAATTTCGCTTTTCTTTTTCCCTTTTTGAGCCACCCGTTGTGAGTAGGGTATATTTAGGAGAAAAACACGCACTGGTGGTCAAGTTTCATCACACTGTGAAGTAGGACGTCAGTGTTGCTGACTTAGCTGAACTAAAAACAAAGCCGGTATAACCAAAAAAAAAATTGTGAATTAAGAACCTAAAAATAAATGGATATCTCTGAAATTAAAACACCACCTAAGTTTCTTATGGAGTTGTTGTTTTTTTTTATAACTTTTGGCGGTCTAACCACGCTACTGTTCGATTTGCATAATTTAAATTCACCAATTTGAATAACTGTACATCTTACCCATAGATCAAAATTTTAAGGAAGTGAAAGTGACACGTGCCTTGCAATGATTCACTTCGTAAAACTTCAAGGAGATTAGTTATAATTAAAAAAAGAGAATGTTATAAAATTGAACACGGGATGGCCACGACGACCTTAAATAAAGAATCTGGCTTAACACACGATCAAGAATTATCAGTTGTTGTAAACGGCACAACGATTGCATATTTACTAATTTCATCAGTTAAAGTTAATAATTTGGTAGTAGATAAAACGGTTATCGCACGCACTTGTCTTCGCCAGCGTATTGTTTTCTTATGATGTTTTTATTTGTTCTACCATCAGTTTCTTATTAAAGATCTGTCTGTTCCAACACTTTTACCTCCAGACTAAGGTAAATACACATTGCGTTTTAATTCAAACAGAAATATAAAGACATCATCATGATTGAAATTGTCCCTGTATAGAAAGGAGCTCATGTCAAACCGTTTCTTGTATTGGTACACAGCCGATTGCACGCGATCTCTCGAAATTTGAGTCTTTGAAAACTTAATTGCAGTTTATGTTCCATCCTTATGTTTTGTATATTTGCAGCCTCAATTTGTTAGAAGTTTAAAGCGTAATATATTTCTTCTCAATTTTTAATAACAAAATGGGAGATGAATGATTTTCCTGCTGATTGATAGACGAGAAAACTTTCTCAAGAAGCAGGGTTATTTGTGATAATTGAACAACGACATAATTCGTACACCGAAACGAATTGCGTTCAAGGGTAAAACCTCTCTAAAATCCAGAAAAACTACAGTGTTTGTGATGCTAAACCGTACCAGGCAGTCATGCTCGTGAAAGAGCAGCACACGGTATTTATTGATGTTACATCCTTTTGAATAACACTATCTTTTACGCAGATTTCAATCTTCTTCAAGGCATAGGCCCATTGAATTGATGTAGAATTAGTTCACGAAGTTCTCACCTAGTTTTAAATTTTTTGCATTAGAAATTAGTAATCCTAAGTAGTTCTTTCTTACAATAAATCGCTTTTCTGTCACGGCTATTGTTCACTCAGAGGGAAAACTAAGAGAGCACCTATACACTCTTCTTTCTTCAGACGAGGATGGTGCCGACAGTGAAGAATGGAAACTCTATGATTTAGCGCAATGCAACCAGAAGTAGTTTTTATGTTGTATCCATTGTATCCACGAAGTTAAGGCTGTCTGTTGATTCGTATGATGCACTGTCCTTCTTCAACATTTCTGAACAAAAACAACAAAAGCAAAGCTATGAATTGATCGTATAAAAGTAAACGCAAATGCTGCTCTATTAGACAATTGTTTCCGCGCTTGTTAAGAATTGCTGCAGCACGTGTGTCGCCGGAGTGAGTCGTTAACATAGCGGTTTGTATTCGTGTTAAATAATTTAGGTACGTTTCGTGTTGGAAAGACACGAGCCCCCTTTCTTCTATATAATTGACCGTGACTAATTGTCAGACAGTTCTAACGAAGAGAAATACACTCAAGTTTTGACAGTGCCTAGTTACTATTAGTTATTCAAAGCGTCTTTCATCAACCCATAAGAAAGATAAGTACATTTCCTGCGCTAGGAAGAAATAAAGGGGCAAATTATCCGCTGCTTTCGTAAATAAAACACAGAGAAAAAATCTCAAAATCGCCCCAATTACACGGCACTGAACTCGAATTAACGAAGCAAAAAGGAATAATTTGGTCAGAAAATAATAATTTTTTTTTATTCATTTCATACGGACCGAGTAATGGTAAATTAAATAACATCTTCGATTTCAGTTTTACTTAATTTTTTTTTTTTTCGCACCGACGCCAAACATTGTAACTGTTGCTAATATCCAAATGGGATCCGGAGCGGAAGCTGCGCGCTTGAAATGGTTTCTGAAAACAAATTGAGAGCGTTTTAATCGATAAAATTGCATGCTTACTAAAAAAGAAAAATACTGTTTCTGCCGCTTTTTGTTTCATCACTTGAATTTTCAAGAGCAAACATTGTGCTTTGGTGTCAAAGATTTTGTGAGAACTAATACGATAACACGTATGCAAAGCAAGTCTTTCGCTTAGCTGTGTTTTCTTTCGAAAGTTTTATCTACATAGGCATGAAATGGGTATTACAACAGCCGTTAACACTGTCCAGTTCAGATTGTTTTGGGTTAGATAGGATATTTGAAACATAAACGTTTTTAAAAGGTATATTGGCGAGGAACTCTTCCTCTTTTGTTTCAATTTGCTTCCAGATCAAATCGATAGGAAATTTAACTTTTCTTTGAGATTAGCTTTCCGCAAAGATAGATGATCTTCTTTTCACCCTTTAACAACTAAGAAAGCTTTATCGTTCTCGCTTCGTTCACTTTGACGTTAGCGCATGCGTGATGACGCAGAGTTACGATTTCCTCGATCGTGAACAATCCTAATAATGAACTTCACACCGAGGCGTTTGAAAGGTTTGTTTGGTTTACTTCGATGGCGTAACAACTAGATATCTTAAATATTGACCGCGGAAAATAGCGTTGTCACGTCTTATCGGTGGCCTGCTGGCGTAATGAATAGAAAAAGCGTTGTACGACTAATAAGGTTGAAGAAAATTGTTGAGCGTGTTGAGGTCGTTATTTGATGTTAGCCTGATTTAAGACTACATAGATAAACGAAAAAAAGAAGGTATTATTAAAAGATAAGGATTCTTTATTCTCTTTCACGGAGGTAATAAGATGGCTATCGATCGCATAAATAAAAAATAATATAAAGAAAACCGAAAAAACAAAACAAAATGATGGTAGATGGAGAGAAAAAAAAAATTAAAAAAAACAGTGGAGCCATTTCATCAAAAAGGTAAATCTTGCTATTCTTAACCTTTTCTCAAAATTAAGAACAGGAAAGATTTCAAATGATGGATGGCAATTCGTATGTTTGACCCCCCTCAACATTAAAATGGCATTTAAATATTAATTCAGGAAGTTTATTATTATAGTTAAATTAAAAGTAAAATCCCAGAAATTGAATTTACACCCGTGCTGAAGCTTTAACTATTATCAAGTTTTTGGTGTTGAAAAGTACGAAGCCTGTTTGTCAACTCTAAGAAATGCTCAAACAAGTAAAGCTCCTTTATTAAAAATGAAAATTTCGTTTCAAACTTTAATTGTCTCTGGGGTACACAATGTGGACTGTGTAGTACCAATATATCCTTTATTCCTCTGTTTTATGAAGCTTGCAGTCGATTTACAATTGTTATCATGGACTCAAATGCGAGAATTAAAAATTAAAATAACGTTTCCCGAGATAAACAATCGAAATTTTGTGGTCTCTGCGGGACAGCTTCAATTTTTAACAGAAATGAGCCGCGCGAGAAACCAGAGAATATTGCGAAATTACTGAAAAAGTTATCGGTTGGTAAAGCTGGTTATATCACATACAGAAATACAGGTAAACGAAGCGATAAAAAATAGAAAAGCAGGAAAAAAAAAAAAGATTGAGGAATTCGACCACACCCCACATCATCAAATTTTTAAAACATTTTCGAGTCTATCGAATGTTGGCTGTAAAAATGATGGAAAAATGCAAGGCGCCGACTCTGATAGTCATTGGGTTTAAGGTGCGGATATTCAAGAATAGCTAGTTATGACAAAGGCTGCCCACTCGCCTGATCGCAGTTGTTAATGAAATTGCAAGGTTGACGCTGTTTAATAAAAGAGTTAGTCCTGGAGCTTAATATTTCATCTGCAAGAACAGTTTGGTGATGAAAATAAACCCTTCTCCCAATTTTTTGTTCCGGGAAAGAAGTTCGAGACAGCTGTCTGCCAAGTTTCCTTGCGTGCGGGTCGTTTAGTGTATGCTAAGTACGTTTTGATTTAAGATTTAAAACGTTTCTTTTAAGTTTTCAAAATACTTCCGATGTACATAAATTTCCTCTCTTGTCTAAGATGATATTATCACACTCACGTAGCACGCAGTGGTTTTTTTTTTTAGATACTGTTGCCTTTTTTAGACAGCTTTGATGTTTGGGCACAACTCGTGTTATTCACTGAGACGCCATAACATTCAGGGGCAAGAAACACTGATATGGGGTTGATCATTTGACTTTGTTTCCATAAATAATGTTTACTTTATAAGGGGTTTTGAGTTGAGTACCGAGATTCACCCCGTTAGACAACTTTAAACACTCCTTAGCGATGTGACTAAAGGCGGGCTATTATCCATCCAATACACTCTGTCTTTCTTTACAAAGGAGAGTGTTATCCTTTGGTCACCTTGTACATCAAGGGCGATTAAAGAAATCATTATACCTTGGAACGTTTGTCGGATCTCGAGGGCTAATATGCAAGTTTTAATTTCGCTTATTTTTGAAGCTTCCTTCAGCATTGATTACCCATTTCCCCCAGGGCACATATCTTTCACTAAGCACTACAAAGTGACCCTTAGCAATTAAGAGTGTATTTGAATTTACTTTGCACCGCGAACCATAATAAGCAATCACTGATTACCACAAACCTAAACAAAGGAAAAATAAAATTTGTTGATGACCGTCAAGATAGGAAACGAGAGCCGCTGGAGTTGCCGGCTAATGAGCGAGATCTTTGTAATTTACATTCCTGGCTGCGAAGCGCCTACTGTGCTCTCTTCACGCACCACTTGAACGACACAAAAACAGTTAGCTCGATCGTTTAATGGTTCGTGGAGAAAAAGAAAGCAAGTTTAATGGGTTTCCTCCGGTGTCTTATACATTGCACACGAATATTTTGTGCTATATGCTCTCCGCATGTTGTCTACCTAGGGAACCGCACACAAGCCCCCGAAATGGACAGACCCCAAACAAAAACTCACCACATCTCCGGGGCTACACTCTTGCCTGCACCTCTAAGACAGCAAATAAATCAGTTCAAGGTCGGCTTGCATGGCTCGACCCAAAGTCTTTAGCTTAAGTTTCTATAGAAGGCACCTGGGTGATGGAAACTTTTCCCAAACCAGTGGCCTACCTGGAGGACGAAGAAATTTCACATGGGATAAGCTCTTTGAAGGCAATTTAATACTTTAATAATTGATCATATATTGTTCGCGGGCGATTTGTTTGCTATTAGGCTTATTTTTGCAGCACGTGTATTCCGAAACAAAGTGTTGGTGGCCTTTCTGGCGCGTGCCTGCCTGAAAAGACTTAATAAACTTATCTCGCTTTCTCCATTGTGGAGCTCCCTGACTGTACCGCTTAATTTGCAACCGGGGCTGCTTATTTCAAAGGCATATAACTCCGCAGTCATTAAACTTTTAACGGACACCCAATCTAGATAAATTACACATTAGCTCAGCTATAGTGTTCACTTGCATGAGTTTCTTCTTCCTTCCTAGTTTACCCCGAAAATTTTAATTTGCTATTCTGGGTATTAGCTGCAAATTGGGTGTTTTCCGGTGATTATAGCATTAAAGTAAAAATTAAAAGTGAAATCCCCCGCTTTTACTGTTTGGGCTTTGAAACGGAAACGAAATGATGCATGTTTTTGGTTACGTGTTGCTCTGTGACGGCTAACATCTATTATCTTGCCACAAACTACAGAGTGTGTAATTTCCTTGAGCCACCGTTCTATACAAAACTGTCACAATAACTCCTTTTTTTTTCTTCTATGGGGGAATTAAAATTAACCTCAGCGTCCATTGATGCATTGGTGAGTCAGAACGCTTTTCTTTTACCTGAATAAACAGGGAATCATGCACCAAAACAAACTTTTGAAAAAATTGGCCACCATTTATTGATCTTTGGAATAAAGTCTAGCTGTTTTTAACCTTTAAGTTATTTTTCTGTTTCATTTACTTAAATTCATTATTAATGAGGCCCGCATATTTACTCTCAGTAATGAAAGAGACGAAAGTTATACCATTTAAGAGATAGTTTAAATAAAAGAGTAGTTGTTGTAAAGAGCGAAACGTACCTTATTTTTAGTTATAGAAGTCCATTACCAAGGCAAGCGCCCTGATTGCACGAAAAATAATGAGTTTTCCGAAGTAATGAACCCACTGCTATTCTGATGCAAATGCAATTTCCTTCGCCTCTATTTAAGTGTCGAAAAATTTCCGCACCATTTTATCCACTTTTTTAAACCAAGTACAATGATAAAATGTTTTCTTTAATTCAATTTGTGATATCATTTCAAAGAAATCGAGAACCTTCTTTAAAGTTCCTAAACAAAGTGAAGAAGGCTGAAGTAATTTCCGCGCTCGAAAAAAAAAAAAACTAAACGAAAATGGTACACACCCAAGCGTAAGTTAGACGACAACTAAACGGTTTGCACATTAAGCGATCGCGCCGGTAATTCAACATCAGTTTGTTTTCTTTAGTTTCAACACAGTGTGCAGCAATCTCGTCGATCATGTCCAGATTAAGACAAGGCCTCCTCATTATAAAAGAGAGGTTGCGATTTCGAGCAAATATGTTTAAGCACCTTTGTTCTTGACACGCGCCTGCCACGCGTCTATCAGCAGGTGCCGAAAGATTGCCCCGCCTTTGCAAAAACCCAGATTTGATCCTAGATGTGTTCATTTCTTACTCGATGGACGAGACGCGAAGCCATTGCGAATTTCACTGTCGTGATTAGGGCGCGCCGTGCCGAACGCTAGAATTGACGTCTCGCAGAGTACATCAACAGTTAACTAGATAACATACTAATGCGAAACCAAATTCGAAACCTGAAAAATAACACATATTTGTTTTTTTATTACCATTTACTGCATGCTCTCTTAATAAAGAGTCGGTGGTCCTAATAGTGTTCGTTTCTATTGGAAAATGTTAGAATACTACTAATTAAATAAACCTATCTAATCACTGCTGATTGATTTGGGCGCTAACTTCTTTGTGTTCATTAATTCGTAATTGGGACCGAGCGTGTTTACATCTTACTATTCCTGCAATGTTAATTCGAAGGATCTTTATCTAAAGGAGTAAAATTAGTGAAATCTGCCTTCGGGTTGCGGCGTCAACTGAGTCAATGAAAAAAATGATAATATTCCTAAAAGCACCACGCATGAAACAATTGATTTTTGCAGCAGAACCGTTTTACAATTCTTCAGCATTAATGATCAGAACAGTAGGTTGGGTGTTTAAAATTAAGTGTTATGGAGAAATCGCGTTTTGAGAATTTGCTTACATAGAACGAACCCTTAAACCCAGCGCAAAACCTGGCAGCCAATCGAGTCAAATTTGATACAAACCCAAAACATACACCTGTGTCGTTGATTTATTATTTGAAACTAAATTTCCTTCTTTCCCATCTCTAGATTTGACCATCCGGATGTCGGGTGAAGAAGAAAATGAAGATTTAATCTTTGCTAATTCTGCACTTTGCTACACAAGTCACTGTCGCGGCGCCCATTAATCGAAATCTCTCGTTCCTGTTTCCTCAAAGTACGATTCTTTTACCCGCAATTTTTGTCGAAAGTGCATTTAAAACTCACAGGAAATGCAAGTCGTCCGTCTGTTCTCGATGGCCTGTTGATCGGCCGCTAAAGTCTCCGTAAGGGGTAACATGGAGCGCATGCCTAATAGCTAGCTGAGGCAGGTGCTCTTTGCCCTGGCAGCTCATTATAAGCGCGAGTAGTACAGCGCTCAATGAGGTGTGAAGGGCATGATGAAAAATATTTGATTTATTACAAAGACTTATTTAGTTTTGCTTAGCCATTGTTCACATCTTGATCATTGTCAACGGCAAACATAAGCCAGCATATAAAGCCCTGACGTTTATTAAAACCCCATAAACCGAAGTAAGTGAATACGTAAAGATTGAAAATCGTCAGTGACAAGTCGGCAGTGAGGATCCGTGCCGAGATGTCCGTTTGGGTAGCGCCGCCACTCTTGGAAAAACCAAGCGGGCCCCTAAATATAAGTCAGGAGGTCTTAAGAAGCGTTCTGTACGGCAAGTGGTGTAACGTATTTGGTGGGCAGAAGGAACTTACCTTTAAATCTGGCGTTTTGGATAAAATGGACTACAACTCTGATGAAGGTAAATTTTAATTTTCCCTTATTACAATGAATGATATTCAGGTTAAAAACAAGGTATGCATTGGGAAACACGGCGAGATTAAACTATCTCGCGTGCTTTCAGGCACTCCAGAGTTTTGAGCAATAAGAAATTATGTAATTACTCGCTTTTAAACGCTGTGTTTAGTTACAGGAATTTATCATTGTCGTTTTATTTCCCGTGTTTCATTGCTTAGGAAAAAAAACGGTCAAAGAGATTGTAAAGTGTTTCGTGTTACGTATTCTTTTGGAATTTAACTAAGGAATGCCATTAAATTTTAACGACTTAGGAAAGTTTATAGTCTCTGGTTTATTTTAATGAGAAGAATTTGGGTTTATTAAACGTAGATCATTTTTTGTCCCTTCTCTCGTACAGAATTACTAAACTAACACGTTTCGCTGGCTATTTCGCTATTAGATGTCTCAGAACGCGAAGATTGCAGATTACTGAAAATACCACGCGGCAAATTGCAAAATCGCGTGAGGTTTCTCTCGCTTTCAGGTTTTTGTCGGTTAAGAAAAACGTTGCTTCAAGCCGCGGGGATTGATAATTTTGATTTATCCTATGGTTCTGTCATGTAACTCGTTCTTCCTCTCAAGGTCACTAAAGAACATCTGTACAGGTAGTTTGAGGAGGAACAGTAAAGTCTTCAGATTCGAACGCCTGCTCTTATCCTCCGCTTCGTCAGTTTTACTTAATGTTCTCAAAGCGCCTTGTACAGTTTCCGGCTGTCTGGTGAAACGGTCATTAGTGTATGATCTACCAGCAAACAAAATTTCAGAAATGGAGGCAAAAGCGCTTCCTTCTTTCAATTGTAATTTTGCGACGATAATAAGGTTTAAATACCCAATTTGCTTTTGGCAGGTGGATTCGCTCAGAATGAATATGTATGCGAACTCGGAAATTTAACTAAAAGCACTTAATTCGTACCAGTTTTGTAAACGTGTAGTTTTCGCAGACTTTTAAGCTCTTTGTGCAAAGTTCATTTCTTATCTCTTGATGTTTTTCAGGAGATCGCAATGAGGTCAGATATCTATGGTAATATTCACCCTCATTTCTTCCTCGGGAAGTAATTGCTGGCGCTTTAAAAAACCTATGTACCCTCATTGAAATTCTCGAGTGCGACGTGACAGAAACTATAAAAGAATATAAGGGAGGAAAAGAAATATGTTTAATCTAGTCTAATTTCGAATTTGCTTTTCGAGAGGAATTAGCATGTTTGGACATTTTTTATCATATAATTAATGTCTACTAGTTGGCATTAAACAAAGATTAGCATATCAAAGAGGAGTAACATGATGGAGTAACAATGCGGCTAGGACAGTCAAACTCAAACTAAAATCAATGAATACAGACAAGTGCGTCTTCTAAAACAACTTGGAAAGCGGAGGCCACGTGACTCGAAGGCACCATCCGCCTCGCCTACATCGCAAACATCGCAGCTTTTTGGGAAATTAAAAAATGAAACCAAGCTTTGAAATAAAGTCGGTGAAACTGGCTTGTTTTCATAAAACAAGCTTCCGTGGCCTGTTAATTCAAATGCGTGTGCCGTATTGTTCGACGCTCTTTACTTTCACATTGTTTATGAAATTTTACCAATACCCAAATAAAAAGCTATTATAAGAGAAGTGTTCAGTAATGAAAATTCGTGAAGCATATATCCTTCCGAGTCATATCTACACTTCCGCAATCAAGTCCAAATTTACTTCTCTGGTTTGTGTTTCACACTGTGTGTTCCATCAATGGCGATTGTTTGTGACTGATAAGGCCCCCGTAGCATAACAATTCGTTAGAGATTAATGCGACGCATAAACCCTCCTTTTTTGCCTGCTTATCACAGTGTATTTAGCACGTTCCTTGGGTTTACTTTAATTCAAGATCATAAAGATTAGCAGAGGTCTCAGAGCAGGTGCTACGGGCGAGGTTCGTATGAATAAACCTCGTCACAACTAAATTCATTACTGGAAGAGAATTAAGCCAAAATCATTTCGCTGTAATTTTTGACACGTTATCCTTATAGGCATTTTCCCCCTATTTTAACGATTTTTTTGTGACCTAGTTTTACAAACCTGCATTTCGGCTTTTTTCCTCAGCAGTGGAATAAAACGTTATAAATAATTGATTGTAAACGACTTCTGTTTGTTGCGATTGAAAACTTCATTAGAGAATAGCGTTTGAGCTTTCATCCGCTCGGGAAATTGATGCTTTTCAATTCCTTTCTTTATTTTGTCGTTTTTAAACAAGTTCTTGAAATTTGTAAAATTTTAACCAACTTTCCGCTGGGATTTTACTAAGTCTTTTGACTTCCAACAGTTATGATTCTTCTACGTTTTACTCATTTAGTTAGAAAACTAAGTGTCTAGACTGCAATTCAGTTATCTCGACTGCAAAAATCAATTGTACATAGTCCAGAGAAAATATGGCGACGTCGAGTTTTTTTTTTTTTTTTATCCGCTAAAACTGATAAAAATGTTTTTCACACGATGATTTTTTTTTCTTTGAATTTTTAAGATCCTGACGCTGGGTATTTGAGCAACATTAAACGTGTAGGATCTACTGCTTTAGTCCCGGTTCTAAGCAATGACAACGCCAAAACCAAGCAACTGTGTGTGGATAGCGACTCTTACTACATGGCGTTTGTATCTCTTCCGGAGCAAGTTACGATTGCATCATCTTCAATTCCGGGTGTTCAACTTGGTGTGTTTAGTACTTGCTGGATCAAGGAAGGTACTCAGATGGGGCCATATACAGGCCGTATTGTTAAAGTCGAAGAACTGAGCTCTGATATTGATAATAGTCTTATGTGGGAGGTGAGTGGCTTACGTTATGATTCTCGAGTGTTATCGTGTTTGAAATTGCGTTATGATGCGGGTTCAACGTTATCGTGTTCAAAATCGGAACGCACTGTGAGAAATTTCATCTTAGAATCGCGGGCATTCGTCAGTGAAGTTCTTGAAATCAGTTAAGGGCTACATGTGTTATTACTTCCAGTCAAATGATTTAAATTTTTCCCTCATCGAAAGCTTCGCTATTTATTATTGGCGAATTTCAAAATATTAAACACTTTTACGAAAATAAAATGCTAATTTTTTTTTTTATGTGCTCACTGATCACTGAGATTAACATGTTTCGGCGCAATGTAAAAATTTTAATATCGTGTTCTTTATTGAATCAGTGAATATTAGTGCGTTTCTCTGTCGCCATTTTGACAAAGAATATTTCATGTGATTCAAACTGATGCTGTACGTTAGCCTGAGGTTTAAAACTATATTGTTTTATTCAAGTAAGCCCGAGGAAAAATCGTTTAAGATAAGGTTAAAAACACTATTACTATTGTGTAGAGTGTTAGCATAGAGTGCCAAAAAGCATAAAGAAATGAAAAAAACAAACACTTTCAGTTGTTTTCTTCATTTGAGATATGCTCACCGCTGCATGAAAATTTTTAATCAGTAGACTGTCTTATTCGAAATAAACGAATTTTTACTCCGAAACCGACAGATTCCGAAATTTTATTTGGTATTCTATCCGTGATTTGGTGTTTGTTTGTACAGTACACAAGTCATTCGAGAGCCTCTTTGAATTAAGAACAAACCCCAATTCTTAATACGTATATGTGCGTTCCCAAATTTCTCGCATACGCTATTTGCTTTTTTTTTCCTAAGATCTAAAAGTAAAGAATATATCCATTGAAATGTCTTGTATTTTGCGAAGAGTTACTTGTAAAACGTTTACAATATTCTTACAAAACATGTTCGCTTAAAGTTATTTCTTCCTTGTACACATCGGTTTAAAAATACGACCCTAAGTGAATGTTGTCGTTTTAAAAATTTGCTTCAAAACAGGTTCTCAACGAAGACGGAACGGTTAGTCACTTTCTCGACGCGAAAGATGAAAATCCGCGCAATTGGATGGGCTTCGTAAATTGCGCAAGGAACGAACAAGAACAGAACTTAGACGTGTTTCAGTACGGAGGTAATATTTACTACCGTGCGGTCAAAGACATTCCTCCAGATCAAGAATTGCTGGTTTGGTATGGCGGTACTTACGTTCAATTCCTCGGGATCCCGGGAATTGCGCCCGTGAACGACTTTGTGCGAAGAAAGAGGAGAGGACCCGAGGAAGAAGAAGAGGAACCAGAGCCTTCTCAGATTCACGGTGAGTATTGAGACTGGAATTAACTCCAGCTCGTCTAAACTTGGCACTGATCAACTTATTACATGATATTGCTTGTCAAGCAAAAACTGCGACATCTTAGGTAAATCTGAAATGCGAGTTTGCACTTGTATGATTCCAAAGTCAAGAGACAGACATAGATCCAAAACTGCATTGCCTCTTTAATGTACCGCATCGGAGATCAGTAGGACCAAGGTGATGCACGGCCCTCATTTAACACAAAAATGTTTTGCTTCAAGACTTGAAAGCAATACCTCGACCTTTTGCTTTGAAGTTGATAGTATTCTGGTTGAAAAATCATGCATCCTTTTTTCTTCCCTTCTCCCTTTCTGAAAATCAACAGTTTAACTTACTCAAACTTTTCATACCTACACGGTCTTAAAGGTGTTTGCGTTTCGCCGACTTGTATCCAGTTTTCGGGAAAAAATCAGGACTTTCATTTCTAATTTAATCGCGCGTATGAGTCGTCAACACCTGCAAAAGTGCTTTAAAAATGGAAAAAAAAATGTAAGTTTTAATAATTTTAGTAGCAGTGAATTTGTTAAATTTACAAGCCGACTTAACTAAATACAGGAACTGCTCAAACAAATCTTTTTATTGCTATTTGTTTCAAATGGTTCTACGAAAAAAAGCATCCTTAAAAAAAAATGTATTTTCTGCCAGCATTAAATGTTTTGATTCCAAAATTTTTTTGGCAAGGAATACTTTGAATATTTACGGGGTATAATAACATAAAGTAAACCGTGTTGTATTTATGTTTATTCTGGCGGTAAAAATCTTGCTGTGCCATCGAATTTGTTATTTTTTTCACCGGAACTGAATTCAATTCTTCAGCACGGTTTTTGTATACTGTTGTTATTGAGATGTTTCGAAGGATCGTTGTGTGTCTTTGCTGCCAACGACGCTGAGAATTACAATTCTGACAGAGAGAGTAGAAACCTCAACACAACTCGCGTTCAGTCGTCGCATCGATCTACTACTCCCTTTTAAAACTAGAAAACATGCGACTAAAACAAGCTGCGCTCGAAGTTAACAGCTTTCTTTTATAATCAAGGAAGGGGGCGAGTGTTGTAAAATTTGCATTTCCAAAAGAATGGATCCGGAGTTAATCAATCCAATAAATATTCAAACACGGTGGTGGGCGATAAATTTCGGTTCAGTGTTAGGTATTCAGCCGCTTTCTTAAGATAGACATTATCATTTACAAATTACGAAGCAAGGTCGTTGGCGCCCAGCGCTTTTTTATAATGAGCCTATCTATGGGGTGTAGTTATTTTGGAGACGTTCAATTAAAAAGAAAACCGGCTAGGCTGAGGCGTTAGTAGAGAACAATGCTAAAACTTGTTTAAGTCTGTTAAAGGAGTCCGCAGGAAAAGTGAAAAAAGTGTTCAGTTATCTTTTATCAATTTCGATGTTTACCAGCAACTTGCGCTTTGCCTTGTCCGGTTAATCATTGCCTTAGATGGCAATGCACCACAAAACTGATTACAGGTAGAGATAAATATAGTAATTATTAGGGAGTTAAGCCTCGAGCTAATATCATCTCCTTGATGCTCTCTGATGTACATCTAATGGAAAAGTGCAAATTACAACTCCATAACTCCCGCTTGTCCCCTTCCAACTGCGCATATTTTCCTTCCGGAAACAAAATTTCGAAACTTCTGTCTTGTAAACATTACTGCGGGAAACTTAGTTGTTATTACTGATTTTTTTTTGTTCCGATGCAGCCCAAAGCAATTCTGAAAACTTGAAAATTGGGTCTACTCCATTGAATCAGTGTACACGCCAAGATAAGACAGAAATATTTTTTTCATCCCAATAGTCAAAGTAAATTTACTCATGTAGTTTATTTTAAAGAGAATCGAAAATAGATTGTGTTACTGCTGATCTGGGAGTGAAAACAGTATGCTGAAATTAAGACAGCTGGATTTCGATTAATTTAGCAGGCTTTCAAGAAAAATCAATTAGGACGCTTGGGGATGAAATTAATAATGGATTAACAGTAATGATTTGTAAACGGTTCCAATTCGGCATGTTTAAAAGTGTTCAATTAAAGGGAAGTTTATTTAAACGAAGTGGTTTAATAAAAAGAGCTTTAGCAAACAGAAAGGAGGGGCATATGTAGTATTAAAAAAAAGACCTTTCGCCTGGTCGTCGCCTAAGTTTGTAGATTTTTTTTTTTAAAGTGTTTCACTTTTCTTCTAGAAGTTACCTTATTTTAGCGATTGCTGCAGAGCTTAAAACACACAGACAAATTTTTGGAGGGAGAAAGGTAAAACAGCGAATCGTAAACACTGACAAGCAATGTTAATTACGCTTCGTTCGAGTCAACGTTTTCTTTTTTCTTTTCTTGTCCCTGGCGCTAATGAAAGAGGAACAGGTGATTTTAGTGATATCTTTAAATCGGTTCCTTTGTATTCTGATAACATCACACTAGTTTTGTTGAAATTCTATCTTGCTTGAATGGCTTACTACTCGAAAAAACTGAAGGTGATGGAAAGGACATTGTGAAGCCAATATTTTCATTTTTTCACCCTCAAGCAATTTGCGTTTTTTTTCTTTTTTATTCACCATTGTGAAACCGAACATTCATTTTAGTTTCCTCGTTTACTGTAACAAATCACGCAAAATGCGTCAAGATTTAGTAAATCGGGTCCTTTTTTAATTTCTTGGGGTGTTTTTCTGTTTAATTTAGTTTTAATTTAGTCAGTATATTGCGAAAACTTTGAAGCAGACCAACAATAGGAAAATGCGCTTGGAAACTTTTACTTATTTTATTTAACTCAAGATTTAGCGGCACTCACTTAGGAGTGTGTCTGCTGATTATTACATCTCGCTGTGTACGATGTGATTTCTAATTACATCAGCATTTCTTGAGTTTCGAAATAAATGTGGTGGGTCGGAACCACAGGTAATTAGGAGTTTTAAATTGGTTTTATTGGGTTCGTCACCTGGTTTTGAAAACAGCCTTATTTTTTCTTTCTTATTTCTTTTCGCATAATTGTAAAGAAGCATTTATGATGAATGCACGTATCACATAACATGAATCAACAATGTCATTTTTTTTCCACGCTAAGGCTTTTGCGTTAATCAAAAATCATCTATTTGCCCCCTGGGTCATGGAATATGAGCTGTATATGAATTTTAAGTTTACTCGCGTTAATGCCAATGTCAATTCCAAGTTTGAAATAACCACGCCCTGCATTAACGACGAAGAAGAAACACGATTTCGCTTCAGGGCGAAGGAAAGTCTCTCTCTAAGACGTGGCACATTAAGCATCATGTCAGAAACTGGAAAAATACAATGAAAAAAAAAAAAAAAAACAGACGAATGAAAAGCGTGGCAATCTACACTTCTTTCTGTCAGATAGAAAGGAGAGAATTGAATCAATTTACGCCTACTATAACGAAACAGAGAGATCTGACCAAAATTTTTTGTACGAATAAAATCTTGGATTAAGTTTGAGGCTGAGCGCCAGTAACATATTTATCCACAAGTCGTGTGCGTTTTGCATGTCTTGAGTTTTTACAATAAGTTCGTATTCTCGTGTGACCATGATAATTTTCACCATATTACATTTACCACGTGCCGTTTCCTCACTATAGTGTTATATTTTTTAGCGAAAGCCACAGATGGCTATTGCTTATTATTAAAATGCGAATGGTCAGTTAATATCATGTTCAAGCCACCCAATGAAACAAGATTCCAGCGTTGTCCGAATTCTAATGTAAGTCTTCATTTGGTCTTTCGTGGCTCCTACCAAGTGTCGATTTGTTTAACTAATCCAAAATCTTTACTTGTCTCTTGCTGAGATTTCTAATTTGAATGGTCTATTAATCATGTAATACATATGCAGGAGATTTTTTATGCCCAAGCTCAGCGTCTGTGTAATTAGTATAATCTTTGGAATTGACAGAAATTCGGAAATTTCACCAGCACCTCTATCAGGCATACTCTAAAGTTTTCAGTGTCTTACCAAAACGTTTCCGTAATAAATGATAATTACACGGTCCGTAGAACTAATTTAAATGTATTTCCTGTACTCTTAAGGCTGTGAGGAAACTTAATTTTTTTATTTAGTATTTTCAGGTCGGGGAAAGAAATAGTTTTGCTACAAAAGTTTGACCTGCGTCGTTTCCTCAGTCATTTTCCACTTTTTCAAACACCTTATTTATCTTTGCGAAGGGTTATTGTTATGGCTTTGTATTACAAAAAAGAAAACGTTTTATTTCTAGTTTTGATTTCAAGCTGTTTCTGAAGCACTTGGCATGATTTATAACACAGCGTGAAATGTTTATCTTGGAATTGAACCTCCCCAACCACTTTCCACATTTCCTCTACGTTATTGTTTCTATCAAAACAGGAAATCGCGCCCAACCGTGCGTTAAATTGTAGGAGTTCTTCTTTGATTATTTATTCTAGAAAAATAGATCTTTGTTTGCACTTGAGAAAAGTATGAATTGACAGATTTTTTCTTTCTTTTCGTTTCATGTAGGAGATTCAGTTTACAAATTCAGTCATGACCGTGTTAAAAGCAACGTCGTTCCCGGCAGATTAAAGTGTACGCTTTGCCGACGAGGATTTAACTCTCGGAGCAATTTGCGCTCGCACATGCGCATTCACACCCTGGAGAAACCGTTTCAGTGCAAATACTGCAAGAAGTCGTTCTCGCAATCGTCGACCCTTCGGAACCACACCAGGCTTCACACTGGAGAGAAACCTTACAAATGTAATGTGTGTCACTTCGCTTACTCGCAGCTTGCTGGATTGCGGGCTCATCAAAAATCAGCGCGGCATAGGCCTTTACACGAGGCTGCCAAAGTAGCAGCTCAGAAACAGCAAAGTCTTCTTGAAGAAACAAGTCATATTGAGCATTCACCAGACTCTTGCAAATTAGAAAGCGCGACTCCATAGCTAAGAGTTGTGCTTTTTTGGAATATGCTACTTAATTACGAAGGAAACTATAGAGCGCCACATTACTGTTAGGCGGTCTTCCCCAACATTTTCAAAGCAAACATACTCTACTTTGGTTATCAATCTCCTTAAGTGTTCATCCTAATACTTAGAGATTACCTGAAGGAAAAAACAAGTACTTATTCTTAATTACGCTTAAAATAAAGGGTTGTAGGATCGAGCGCCTTTAAACTGACTTTTGAAATAGATTCTTATATTTGATACCTGTACATACAGCAGAGGACATTTTCAAATCTTAGTGTACCCAGTTTCCGCTGTGAAATGTTGTTAATTTTCGTTTTTAGCTGGTTGGCTGTTAATGAGGGCAAATCAGTGAAAATAGTGATCAAAAAGTACTTTTGCGCGTTACGGTTGTATATAGTGTAAATAGGATTTTGTAAAAAGAAAATTTGCCAGAAAGCTTTAATGTGCATTCAGTGTAAAATGTCCATAGCACGCTTCCATTTGAACTGTCAATGATGTGATTGGCGTGAGCTGCTAGATTCAAACATATGAGTTGACACCAGTTTACTCAAGTACCGTTTTATAGGAAATAAACAGACAACCATATGAAATATTTGTGTCGTGTCTACAAGATTTTACCCTAAAAGCATCACTTCTGACACAAATAAAGTGACTGGGACGCGAACGTTTTTCATCTTAAAATGACCATATTATCTCTCGTGTCAAGATTTTCATCTTTCCTTGTAAACACAAAAATTAAGAGAGGCTTTCATCTCAAGGACATAATAGAGAGTCTACAAAGAAACATTCCACATTTTTCTCCCAGGTTCAATTAATGATTTTTTTCTTGACTTGGCTGACATGTGTTGCTTTCACAGGCCTTAGTTAAAGACCTTTCCTGTGACTTGCAATCGGAAAACATGATTTCTTCGCTCTCTTAAATCATTTGGGAAATTGCCTTTAGAGGACAACTCAGTATTTACTTTATGCTATTGTAAATGCTTTTCTTCCTCCACGTGCGACTTTTATGTAAGTTATTAATTTAAAGTTTAATCTTTTGCCGACATCTTTTAGGGAAAATGGCAACACAATGATAAGAAAGTGAAACTCCACAAGCCATGGCATATTTAAGATTTTGTTATTTAATGTTAAGCGTCCGTCCGGTGGCTTATCTGGTTTTTTAAAAGTGTTTTTCAATTGCTCTTCATTCACAAATTTCAGCCCGTACTAAGATATGAAGAATTGATTACTTTTATTATTAATTTTCAGCGGCGAACTCGCAAAATCGATCAACTTTGTTTAGAGCATTGTAAATCCTTGTTTAAAAGACCTCTAGACATTTTCGCCGCTCTAGGGGTTTATCTGTAAACCATTTGCGAACCAATATTCCACCTGACATTCATTCCTCGTAAAGTATTGTCTGTCCGTCAATTTGTCGATCATGATGCACAGTGACCTTTTTCTAAATTTTCAAAGATACTTATCAAAAAATCAGATATCATCGACTTTTTATCTGAAGTGGTGCTTACAAATGCGAGTAGTGTTGCAGATTTACCCCTGGGACATAATTCTGATCCGAGGGCTCTGCTACCATCGATTCTATTAACTGTTACCTCTTGCTCTGATTCATAATGTTATCAGAACTAAGGAACATGATCTCGAGTTTTGATAGAAACTGAATCACTCGTTGGGCATAATTTAAGTTGTTGATAGAGGGTGAGCGCAGCACCAAATGTTTGGAATACAACAGCTAAACAGCACTTCGTGCGCCACCGCACGCCCTAAGAAACAATTACCAAAAGATGATGGTTTGAGTCGAATCATTAAATGAACCAAACCAAACAAACAAAGAGTGAGTGCCATAACGACCATTTGAAATGAAATGGAGGGGTGACTGGCCGGATTCGAACTAAAACTCAGGCTGTTTGATAAAACACAGCTCTTCAGCAACTTCCCGCTCCTATGTGTGAATAGATTAAGAAATGCTCGGTCGTCGAATAAATAGATCTTATTAGACGTTTTGTTGTGTGGTATCGCTGAGTATTTTTACGAGTTGTGCCGCATTTTGAAGAGCCCGTAGGGCGATTCAAAATATAAACAACTCGTAAAAATACTCAGCGATGCTACACAACAAAATGTCTAATAAGAGATTTATTATCCAACACGCCAAATTGTTATTCCAGTGCGGGCGAATTTCGCGGTATTTCTGGAGCACAAATATCGCGTGATATTCGTACTCGTCTCGCACTTAATTTCTACTCTACGAAGCGCAACTGGATAATAAATAAATATACTATTTATTTCTCTTGAGAGTGAAAGGAAGGAAAAAAATCTGAGTTCCTTGACCCCTTTATTCCGAACCTTTCTCAGTTGAAAATGTAAGAAAATATCTAATACCCCACGCCCTAATATCAGCATGCATACTCTCCGTACATTCTCTATACATTTCCTAAAGTGCTGACAGGTAGAATTTCTTTCATAATCAAGAGCTTCTTTAGTTGGTGATCATTTCCTTTATTCTCATGACCTTGATGTGTAATTCAGGAGTGATAATGTAAGGAGAAATTAGACGCTGGTCACTCTTACTCTGATCATTTCCTTTATTCTCATGACCTTAATGTGTGATTCAGGGGTGACATTGTAAGGAGAAATTAGATGCTTATCACTCTTACGCTGATCATTTCCTTTATTCTCATGACCTTTATGTGTAATTCAGGGATGATATTGTAAGGAGAAATTAGATGCTGGTCGCTCTTACGCTGATCATTTCCTCTATTCTCATGACCTTTATGTGTGATTCAGGGGTGATATTGTAAGGAGAAATTAGATGCTGGTCACTCTTACGCTGATCATTTCCTCTATTCTCATGACCTTAATGTGTGTTTCAGGGGTGATATTGTAAGGAGAAATTAGATGCTGGTCACTCGTACGCTGATCATTTCCTGTATTCTCATGACCTTTATGTGTGATTCAGGGGTGATATTGTAAGGAGAAATTAGATGCTGGTCACTCGTACGCTGATCATTTCCTGTATTCTCATGACCTTTATGTGTGATTCAGGGGTGATATTGCAGGGAGAAGTAAAATGCTAGTCACTCTTAGGGTTCAAACAGCTAAAACAGGTGTTTCAGAAGGACATTTTTCGTCCAGACTTGAACAATTTCGGGGACGATGCGACCTAGCTAAAACAACTCTAAACGCTGAAGCTCAAAAGAAAAAAAAAAAGAAAGAAGAACTGATCTAAACTGTGAAATCCACCACTTGACCGGATTTTAATTGAGTGCCGTAAAACGCAAAACCATGAAAATCACATGAACCAATCAGGAGAAAAAGAGAGTACCACAAGGGGTAGAAGAGGACTCAACGTAAAAAAGAAACAACTGCCCAAAGCGCGGGAAAATGTACGTGACCAAGCCGCGGTTGGGTCTAGTTTTGAAATTGATTGGTTGAGAGAGTGGCGCCAGTTTTCTGGACCGACCAATCACAGAGCGAAGTGAAGCAAACCAAAGCAATCCGGATTACTTTCGGCACTCAAGAGAATTTCTGTACTAAGTACATAATTTTATGAGGACGGCTGAGAACAAAAAAACTGGCAATGAAAGTTAGTGACTCTATTTCAAAGAAAAGGCACTTGAAAATTTCACAGGTGAAATGCGTTGGAAAAAAAGTACTTTTCCGGTCATTTTACAAAACAACACGTGTCAGTTCCAAAACAAAAAATTATCTTTCCTCCTTCAGTAAAATCTCACCGAGAAACACACTAGTAAGAAAATCACACTGAGGAAGGGAGCAGATGGCTCGGTGCACGTGACTTGGTGTCACAAGCCTAGGACCATAAGACGTAGTCTGGTCAGCGGCGTAAGCCCATGACTGACGCAACAGATCTTCAGCAAATCTTTTGCAGGCTGTTAGAAGAAGACTCTCAATCACGTGCACATTTACCCCATCAGTATGGACAGTCTTTAGCTTAACACCGATGTCGCTGCACATTTCACGGATCCAATTCTGTTCCGAAGTTGACGGAATCGTATACATCACTGGTTTCCCATCCTGTGGCTTTGTTGCTTTTTCTCTAGGTATGTCACCAACCACATCGATTTCCAGGTCTTCTGAGTCGTTGTCTGGTCGTGGTATGTCAGGAAGACATCTTTCTTTCAGTCCCACTTCAGAGAACAAGGTAGCTGATAGCGTAAGGCAATTGTAACTTGCTTTATCGCATCTATGACCTTCACTTACTTCAGAAGGCACCTCAGATTGGACACCAAGGCAGCCTCCGCACAGCTTACAGAAAGAAACGTCTTCCACTAAGACTTTGTCACTTGGTGTGTAACCAAAACGACGGCACCATAGTAAGATATCCTTAACACTGAGCTTACAAGAAGGCATCGAGGTTAATATACTTCGCTTAACAGCCGCTGCCCTTTGCCACTCGCAGGCTCTTTTCTTGCCTATATTCCAGCTAAGAAACTGTTCTGAAGAGGCAGCACTATAATGGTGCTTAACGAGGTTTCTTGCAGGATCAATCAAGGGGTGCTCTTTCACACGTTGCCTCAGCTGTTCTTTAAGTTCCTCCGTGAACTGGTTCTGTCCGGAAATTAGCTCAGGGCTGCCACACCTTGACGATGGCTGACTGTTTACAGGTGATGACACTGCGGAGGAAATCACTGATGAACTCGCAGAGACTGATTCTAATTTTACTTTTTTCAGTGGAGGATACTGTGATGACATTTCTGGTGCGTTCGAACATTTTCTAACTGTTGGAAGCGTTTCATGTTGAAGCTGATTTCTGTTGTTCTGAAGATTTCTCGCGGTGTTTCTTACTACATTATTATCATGCTCGTGGTGTGCATGGGGAGAAAAGCTTTCTACAGCAGCTGAAATATAGTTATCATCGATTGTCCTACGATCCAGCTCCAAGTCTACAACAGTTTCGGAGCCTAACGTCTGAAGCCCTGTGTACGTTCGATCCAATTTTAGTTCGTGAAAGATGTCAGCCCTCTTGTTCCTGGGGTCAACAAAATGTAACTGAACGCGGACTGTAAATTCTCCCCAACCTCTCCTGGTCAAATGAAAAGGAGGCTTGTTGACCTCTACTATGTCGTTCGGACGATAACTCGGGTGAAGAAAGAACCACACCTTCTTTATAAATCGATCAATGTTCGGATCTTCGGGAGGACCACGAACATACACCATCCACTTGTGGGTCGATTTGTCGTAATCCTCCCGCCTGTCTATCGATATGTATTTTGATGTGTTCCCAACAATGATTCGCTTTTTGATATAGAACCGCGATCCAGCGCTAGCAACAACCATGGGCGTTGCATTTGAAACGCTTGCTGTTGCAATTGGTGAGTTTTCTTGACTTGAACTAGGCTCCAAACAGTTTTGAGTGATTCCATTCCCTGTTTCAGGGTTTGATTTCTTAGAATGATCTTCCTTTATGATATGACCCCAGAGAACGGGTTCTCCACACGCAGTTGTTCCATTTGGAGTGCTACTACAATTCTCTTGTCTCGTATGAAGCACAGCGTCGATAAGGTGATTCTTACTGCCAATAAGTTGATCATTAGCACTTATTGTTGTCTCAGAGGCCGTTGATTTCTTAACTTCCAAAGGCTCTGTTGCTTCTGATTTAAAATTGCTTGTTGAACTGATCGTTTCTTTAGTGGGATTTTTGTTGAGTGGATTCATTTGAAAGTCGACTCGTTTTGCGAGATTCCGACCTGACTTTCTCCGATCATGTCCCTCATTCTTGAAATATGACCGATTACTAGATTGGTTTCCTCTGTTTTCGGACGAGCCGTAATACCTTGCTAGCACACACGCTCTCAGCCTATCTAGCATTGCTTTAGCATGACCGATTCTATCGTCAATCACAACAATCTCTCTTTCCTTGAGATGTATTTCTAGAGCGAACTGCTGTCGAATTATTTCATCGATCTTCTGAATAGTTTGTTCCTTTGCATCTCGCTGTCTTGAGGTAAGGATTCTTCGCTCTCGTTCCCGTTGATTACTGCTTGCAGACTCATAATCTGGATCCTCCATTTCTTCTTTGCACCAACTATTTTCCAAGCTGCTTTAGAGAAACGCCATAAATTTTACAGGAAAGACATTATTACATACTTCTCTGATACGAAAAACTTACTACACCATGTGTGTTTACGTTTTGTACGCGTGCGCTACGTTGGAGAACGCTGGTAAAATTCGCGGTCGACGGGGAAGTGTTTTCTTCTTCCTAGTCCTCTTTTGGGAGTCCCAGTTAGTTGTATATTTTGCTTGAGATTACTACAAACTCATGATTAAGAGGAAAATGATTCATGGACAGCCTAACTTATGTTGATATTGACTTTGAGGAGCATTATGAACAAGGAATAACAGATTTAGACACTTTATCTTTCCACCTTTCAAATTTATTTCATAACTACGCACTCACCCCTCCCATCTCACTGACAATCACTTGTCTGGAAAGATGGTGGCTCTAAATTCGAAGGATTATTAGCCAGTCTTGGAAGCTCGTACACGTTCTTCGTTTCTTAGGCTCATTTCTTCCTCGGACATGTGGCGGGAAGAGAGAAGAAACAACGCAAGCCCATATGCTGGAAGAGATGAATTCACTGTAGTGATCAGGTAATCAGAATAAACGTTTGTCGTTTGACAGCTGTCTCGAGTGCATTCATGCCGCCACATGTAGTCGTCGATCTTTGGATATTTATGCTGTGCTATGTTATAACGTTTCACTCGAAAAATATTTATTTAGATTATTGAAAAAGTTTTGTGCGGCTAAGTACTTGTTTTTTCCTGATTCTCTCCTAATTTGCAAAGTGGTGTCATTCATGTACTCAAGAAAGAGTGAAATTTTGAAGATTACCAAGCACGAATGGAAACTTGGTATCAATATAGGGAGGGGAACATGCAGTGAGGTTTTTGAGGCTTCTGGGACCCTCTGCTTGAAAAATGGGCGTAAAAGAGCTGTTAAAGGAGCTGTTAAGATTTTCAAGGAAGGATCGCAATATGAACAGACTGCTATCAATGAGATAAAGATTCTGCAGTATTTAGGTCATGAAGCTGGATCGCTCAATATACATTGCATTGGTGAGTATTTTGCGTAAAAATTTGAAATTCAATGACCATCTTTCGACTGAGTAAACTGGAATGTTTAATAGAAAAATGGTGGTTCAAGGGAGGTTTTTTACAAAGGTGAAAAGTTTGGTTAGGCTGGCCATTATAAAAGTGTTGCTGTTAATTAAGAGTTTAACCGAATGGTACCCAGGTCCTTTGTGGCCATTTGGTAATATCAGCTACGTAAGTTGAAATTGTAAATTGGCCACCGGAAAGAGTTAAAAAGCTGACATTTCGAGCATTAGTCCTTCGTCAGAGCGTTCATCGGAGTGTTAGCCCTTCATCATTCGCTCTGACAAAGGGCAAATGCTCGAAATGTCAGCTTTTTAACTCTTTACGGTGGCCAATTTACAATTTCAACTTAACTGGTATCATCAAATTACCTTGTTACACCCATTGATGCAGCACCACAGTTTCTTTAGAAACTTGCCCCTTTATTCCTTTGTGGCCATGTCAACTTGTTGACAACTGTCTTGCTTACACTGTTAGTTAAACTCGGTGACACCATTGGTCAACTTGCAGACAGTTGTCTTTGGTCACTCACTGACAGTTGTCTTTGGTCAACTCACTGACAGACCAGTCACTTTACTGACATACTCGTCCACCTCAGTCCTAACTGATTTTCAGTCAAAGTTATAAAGTTATTGACTACTTTGAACAAACAGGAAATGAAAATCAAGTAGAGATGATAGCAAGATGACATTGGTGAGTTGACTAGTGGAGTTTGTGAGTTGACCTTAGGTGTCAATGTGTTGGCTAATGGTGCTGACAATTTGGTTGTCGATGAGTTGAAATGTTGGTGAAGTGACTTGTAACCAACTGAACCATAAATACTGGTATGTTCATGATACTGAGTAGTTATCTTTTAATGTCCTTAATTCATTACCAAGTAAAGTTAGTTTGCACAATTTATCACTTATCAAAATAATAATAATAATAATAATAATAATATATATCGATTTCTACAGTGCATTTCCATGTAACCTTTGGAAGAAAACTAAAGGTGTTTTTTGTGATAAATCTATATTGAAATTACACTGTAAAATTTGAAATTTGCTTGGAAAGTCCTTAAATATCATAATATAATTTCCTAATCATGATAAGTCACATATGTTAGACATAATCCCAACTAAAGCATGGTGAATTTGGAAATTAGTTAGGAAAAAAAACACTAAAATGTGATTGCATTGAAAACGAGATTCAGTTTTGTACCTTTTTATTCATAATCAAGTTCAAAGTCAAAGGTTTTAGAAAGCACTCAGAAAAATTCACACTATGTACCTCCTTCATAAGTGGTGTTTATATAGTTTTATTACACAACTCAGGCAGTCAGAGGGCCAATAACTAAAATCAACCAATCAAAATGCTCTATTGCCGGTCAATATTCTCTCAGTATTGGACCGGGCACTGTCCTGAATGGTCCTGAATGATACCGCACTTGTGTCCCTTTGAACTTCAGTCGTATAATAAATCTCTTATTAACCAAGCTTGCTTGGGACCGTACTCGGTCTTTTTTGTACGGACCGAGCTGCGCTCGGTCCGTACTGTCAAGACCTCAGGCCAATATTCTCCCAGTACGGCCCTTGCACTTGGTTAATAAGATATATATATCCCCTACCCAGGCTTTTGAGGTCAAATTGTATTGTTTTTACCTCTGCTTACATGTAAGAGGCTAGGAAGAAGAACTTACAAGCATGCAAAAGAATAATAATTAGGTTGTCCATTATGAGAGAGGTCTAAAAACTTGTTACCTTAATTTTTTTGTTTGTTCACTGGTGCACATTTGTTTCCTTTTCAGTGCACTTATTGGATTATTTCCTATACAGAGGTAGTTTTCATTTGGTTTTTGAGCGGTTGGATTGTCATCTTCACCACATTTTACTTAAGCACTCAGGCAAAGGTCTTCCTCTTTCCATTGTGAGAAGATGTTCTAGGGATGTTGTTGAAGCTCTGAGTTTTTTAGCCATCAGTAGGGTTGTTCACGGTGACCTAAAGATGTCCAATGTAATGTGGAATCCAAAGAGAGGGATCTTTCAACTTGTGGATTTTGGACTTAGTTTCACTGAAGGACATCAAGTAAGTCTTACCTTTGTTTTTCTAACGGTGGTTTATGAATAAATTTTTGAAAAATGCTCATGGGGTAGAGCCAAGAATCAGAAAATTTGAAGGATTTTTTAAGGACAGTTAAAATGGCTAGGGATGTGGTTGGAAAAATTTGTCTCCCATAAGTGAGTAAGACAGAATATCTTCTTACAGTATCCATACAATGTAAAACAGACAAGTGATGAGAATAATTATGAGTTGATTCAATACTAAACTCTCCAAACTAATGTCATAAAAAGTGTGTAAGAGACAGTATGGAGAATTACAATGGATATATTGGGAGTAAAAGGATTGATTTCTTTTCAAACATGTCGAGTTGTGGTGATCATTTTTTGATCCACTGTTTAGAAACTACATGCAAAAATACATTTAAAATGTGAATAACAGCTGATTTTTATGGCTTTGGTCTCTGCTTTGATGTTCCTCAGCTTTCTCAACCACTTCAGAGCCCTGGTTACCAATCTCCTGAGGTGCAAATGTGGAACAGATTAGTTGCTAATGGTGTTACTGAGAAAAGTATGTTGGTGAGTAGTCCACAACACTTAAAAAGCAGGTCTCTAGAAATTAAATGGCAATGTAGCAATATGAAATAGGGTAAGCTAAGTCTCTTTTGGATAAATCAACAAAGTTGAAATGGTAAATTGGCCACTGTAACGATTACAAAAGCTGACGTTTTGAGCGTTAGCCCTTCGTCGGAGCAAAGCATAAGTCACTTTTGGACCACCCTGCAGTTGACTTCCTTTGATGTATTTTTGCAGAAATGTTTTTTTGCTTGTGACATGTGGAGCTTTTCTTATGTACTGTGGTACATGTACACAGGACAGTCAGCTCCCAGACATGATGCCTATGAACCAGTCTGTGTCATGTGCTTGCAAGAAAAGGTAAATATAAAATTAATAACTTTATCTTTAGAACATGTGTTGGAATAATTGGTTCCACTTGATACAGCTGTAAAATTAATGTAGCATGTACTTAGCCAGTTAATGTAATTAGTTTCAATCTTTGTTTTGCCTTCAGGATGCTGAATGTGTACATTTCCACCAAATCCAAAAGGAATTACCCAAAGATGAAAGAAAGATTACACTTGAACAACATAACTTTTTTCTTGACTTTGTTATGAGGTACTGTGAGTCATTTGATAAACATTTTGCTTTAACATTTACATTTTATCAACTTTTTTGTTTGCTAATTGTACATTTTAAATCTCAGTTATCTCTGTCAGAGGTGTTTCAACATTCTATATTCAGTACAACTGTGTAGTATAGCTGACATGAGAGTTACATGAAGTTTGACACAATACCTTAAAGTAGATGATGTGTAGAATAACTTTGATTTGTCGAAAAATAAATGTTCCAATTAAAACCTAATAAATGTAAAAGGCTTTTCAAAATGTCTCAACCTGGCTTAATCCTGATCAGCCACAAAGACTACACCAAATCTAGCTGACATCCAACTGCATACTACACTTGGCTTATGCTCTTGCTCATACAGAACCTAATCCCTACAGAGAAAAATGAAAGAGTTACAAAGTGGACCTTAAAATTGACAAACTTTGACCTTGCACTCTTGATTTCTCCTGTCAGCTTGTCTAAGAATCTCTGTTTCTTTCATTTCAAAGGATGAGAATATCAGGCACTTTTATATCTATTAGTTGCTACTCTTGGTGTCTTACAAAGTCTCAAGTTTACCATGCATGACCCCTGTGAAAAGTTGTGTATGAGTTGAATGTACCTCATCCATGGTCTACCTCAGAGTTTTTCTTGTAAAGAAGCCAGGAAGTTCTTTACCCAGAGTACACAAAAGTGAACTCAGTTCATGTCAGAAACACCCAGTGCTATGAAACTGGAGGAGTTTATACTTGATGAATCTTTGGTCAATAATGTTTGAATGAAACTATGCTTTAATTTTACTTTTACATGCAGAATGATGAAGTGCAAACCAGAGCAGAGGATAACACCTTTTAATGCCATGCAGCATGCCTTTCTTAATGGTAAACATAACAGAATCTGTCAGAAGGTTCCTTGCATTTTTTTTTGGGTATCTGGTGGTTTGTCTGAACAATTGACGCCCTTTAACTCCTGATCATGGCAGCATTTCTCCTTACAATATCAATACAACATCAAACAGACAAGTGATGAGAGGTAGAAAAATATCAATTAAGGAACTTTTAGCTGGGCCAGTACCAAGTTCTCTGAACTGATATCACAAGAAAGACATGGCAGACAGCAAGGAGAATTTCTAATGAGATCTTGAGAGTGAAGGGATCAAGAAAAACTAAATATTTTCTTTAGTTTTATCACATTGCAAAAGACCAACAGAACTGTTCATCTCAGTCTAATCAACTGTAAGTAAGCTTTTAAGCCCTATGGTTGGTTTGAATTAAAAAAAAAAACTGATATTAAAAAACAATCAGTAGGTGAAGTTTTTTTTGGATGTGAATGTACATCTTTTCCATCATTGTACACTTTGCACTCTATATAACATTGGCTTTCAAATCTTACCAGAGAACAGAAAACAGACCTTAGCCCAAAGAAATACCAAGGAGTGTTGTGTTCTTTTGAGTTCTCCCTGTATTGATTTTCTACTGAATTGCGCCGACAAACTTGGCTTTGTATTACCAAGTGCCAACAGGCGATGTGTATTGGTTGCATCAAGTGTACAACTAGTGATACCCTCTTAACTGACTTCAGATCAGCAAAACTATTTGAAGAAATGTATTTTGAAAATTTGATATGCAGTTGTTGGTGCAGAGGGAAAGTTGTGTGCTATGAATTTTTCACATTACATACTTTCATATTTTTATTGTAAACAAAATTATTTGACTGTGTTGGAGCTTGAAGTGAAAAAACTTTCTTTTAGAGGATGACTGGATAAAGATGGAGTGATAAGTTGAGAGTGGTATATATTTTCACAGCATAGAAACACAAATAAGAGGGGGGGGGGTGGGGGCACTACAATATCAGTGTACATATTCTCCAGAATGTTCTCCATATATTTTTTTGACAAGGAGAATTTATTCAACAATCAACTGCTTTTATAGTTGGTGATTATTAATTTCCTTTATTCTTGTGATCTTAATGGGTGATTTGGAGGTGACATTGCAAGGAGAAATTATGTTTAACTTCTACATTTTCTTTTTTCTTTGGTCTTTGTATTTTTAGGAGGTTCTCCTTGGAATACTCCTTTGGGTTTGACAGAGTTGTTATTGCTTCCAACTAGGATCTTGCAGCTGACCAACATTCATTTGGAAGACCTTTGTGCTGAATTCCTATTTGGTAAAGACAATCACCATTATTTTCTATTTAACTATCTATCAACTGTGAAGATTCTGATGTTTTTATGCCTGATTTAGTCAGCAAATGATATTTCTACAGCATGGAAACAGAATGGCTAACTGTTCGGTGGAGAGTGCAATGCTTGTGTTCTTTGGCAAAATGCTTTACTGTTGCAGTGCCCCTCTCCCCCCCCCCCTAGGATTATAAATGGGTATGGGCTAACTGTCAGGAGAGCCTGATGAAATGCTGGGGGGGAGTTGACCTTGCAATGGAATAGCATCCCATCCAGGGGGGAGCGGTAATTCTCCCAGTCACTTCTTGTTAAGGAAATTGGGATAAGCTCTGGCTGAATGGGCAAAACACTTTACTGTTACAGTGCCTCTCTTCCCCCAGGATTATGAATGGGTACCAGTTAACTGCCAGAAAAGCCTGATGAATTGCTGTGGAAGGAGGGTTAACCTTGCAATGGACTAGCATCCCATCCAGGGGGGAGTGGTAATTCTCCAAGTTGCTTCCTGCTGAGGAAACTGGGATAAGCTCAGGTTGGATGGACCATTAGGCTAGAATACGACTTTTGCCTCAGTCATTTATACATCCAGTTCTGTTTGTGATGTTCTAGTGTTTGGAATGGAAGTTGTGAGGAAATACTGTTAGAAGCATGCAATTAGTGTTAGATCATTAGTAGTGTATTCATTCATTATTGTGCAGGTGCATATATTTGTGGCTTACATATTTATGCATTCGCGGGTCTTAGTTTAATGGTTTTTTCAACTTGTAATCTGCCAGCGGGTTGAAGAATTAAAGTGGAGTTTTTTTTTTTTAACTTAATCTTGTCGTTACAGAAATATAATCTTTTGACTTCAAAATTCATGATTCATGTCTTTTTTTAGCTCAGTGATTCATAGTTTTTTCATTTTCATTATTCAATTTTTAACTTTATCTCATAATAATAGTCCATTTTACAGTTGTGTGCTTGGTTGCCAAGCCTTTGAACGGGAGTGAGGCTAGGGATGACCTTGTTATGATACAAACCTTGCTGCCTTTCAAATGTAAATCACTTTGTTATCAAGCTAAGTAGATACAGGTCTCTATCACAACAAGGTCATCTTTAGCCTCACTCTGAATCAAAGGCTTGGCAACTAAGTACACAACTGTAAAATAGCCTATCCATGATTCACGAACATGAAAATGCATGATTACCTCCAATTTAAAAGATATGATTCATGATTCACAATTCTACTTCCACCCCTGATTTTTGGCAGAACACTTTACTTTTATAATGCCTTTCCCCCGCCCAGGATTATGAATGGATATCGCTTAATTCATAGGGAAGCCCCAGAAAAGCTTGTAAGGGTTATGATTCGGTTATTTATTGACTCCTCCTTCGTCAGCAAAACCCAAGAGGTTTTGCATGTGATTTGCTTAATTTGTACTTTAAACATCAAATAACGCTATTTACCAAGTAATGCTAACATTCTTAAGCTGTTGTACAAAGTTTTTAATGCGTCGCACATTAAAATTAACAAATGGCGAACGCGGATGGATGCACGCGGGAGGTTGCTAAGCACAAAAGAAGCGTGCTCAGCGTGCCCAGCTCTTGAGTGCTTAGCAAACCTCCCAAGTGCATCCATAACTCAATAGTACACGCTATGGCGTTCACCCTTTGTTTTATAACATAACATAGATACATTGGAACAAGAGTTCCCTTTTATTTAACAAATCTTACGTGATCAGAAAAAACGAGCGCGCGCGGAAAAATAGTCTTAGCATTTGCTCACGTCGGCAGCATGCACCCATGGGCAAATAGTAGATGCTGAATTAACCACTCAGAGCGCGCACTTTGCTTTAGTTATGTTATAAATTATTTTGGCAGATGAATTGATAGATGTGAAGGAGGAGTGTGCTAAGTTTGGTGCTCTGAAGGGATTCAAGTTTGCTGGTGATTCAAACACAGGATATAAGGTGAAATTGCAGTTAGGCTTAAACTTCCATGAGCCGTAGGGTGACCACGAACCGATGAACAAGTTACTCGTGTAATGGTTATCATAGCAAGCACGGCTGTAGGCGATAGATGGCTGCACGTAAATTAGTGGTTGTAGGAGGTACATAGCAATCCCCCCCCCCCCCCATCTGTGATCTCTCGGAAAGGTGTCAACATTTTGAAGTTCTGCGACTCTAAGCCGCTGCTAAGCTTTCCTCTGCTAGTTGTCTAACAACATCTCAGATGCAGAGCGCGCGCATTGCACTTTGGAATTTCAAAAAAAAAATATTATCATGGCCAATGAATAAAGGAAAACGAGAACTAATTAAAGACTGCTGGAATCGCCCGAAAACGCGTATTAAAAAATTAGTTTTATCTAAGTATCTGATTAGTTGACGGGAGTTTCAGTTTTTTGGATCAATTACGAGATGCAGAATTAGTAATTATGAAGCATGACCTTCCGTAATAATCACTTATGTCACTTGGTTGAAAACTTCGTTAAAAGTGCATATCTTAACCTGCTTTTCTTGCTCTTCAGGTATTTGTTGAGTTCTCTGACGCTGACGACTGCTCGCGAGCCCACAGTGCGCTAACAGGACGGGACTTTAATGGCAGGACAGTCATTACCAGCTTTTATCCCTTAGATTATTATCATATTGATTACTTTTGGTGCTGATATTTGTTTTGCGAGGTCCAAAAAAAAAATATGAATTTATCTACTAAGCTCCCGTTAGTGAAGCAAGGAAGGAGAATCGTCATCTGATTTCTACATATTTTAATCCAAAAGTGCACCAAAGTTTAACCATATTGCTGGTTTGGACAAGACATTTTTCTCAGACACAATTCTCTCCCCACTTGGGGGTAAACAACAATTTAGGTACTAGTGAACCTGAAAGTGGCCGTGGGCTTACCTTCTACAGGGGAATCCTTGTTTGCAATATTTGCCTCATTAGCATAAGCAATTCAGTTTTTGATGGAGCTAAAAATAAATCATGTCTGAATATCGAAAGGTCAAAGTACGATTAACTCGGCCAATGAATACGAGCCTGATGCATTGAATACTTTCTGTGCAACACGGGTTTAAAAACTCAAAATTTTACATAGAATGTATGAGCTCATTAGCACTTTTGCCACCCAGAAATTTTGCAGTTTTTGATGGACTATTTCTCCTTGAATATTACACCCAAAGAGCTAAAAATTTCACCATGTACTAAGGTTTTCTGGCTCTTTACCTGCCTGAAGTCAATTTGTCTTTAACATGCTTCCTTCTTTACGCAAAGCCGTATGCAAATGAGCAAAAATGTAAACAGTGACGTTAGCATGAATCTGCCTATAGACTAGCATCCTGTCTAACGGAAGAGGAGATGTAATAGTGTTGGCAAGCTTTGAAGATATTTTTCGCTTCCCTTCCCCAATGGTTGTCTTAATTTGAATTTCCTTCTCCCCTGGTTTTGTTAAAACTCGGTTTAAAAAACGTCCTGTTAATTAATCCCATTCTCTGTCACTGTAAGAGATTTCTTACCGTATTGTTACCTTTACATTCCTAATTTTGTCCCCCAGGATCTCGTTTTCTCTTATTTGTTACTGTCATTGGCAATTTCTTTGAGGTTTTTTGCTTTTTTGTGGTATTGTTTGAATAAATGTAATTAACGTATTAAAGTTTCTTTGGTGGATTTGCCGAAGAACAACGTTGTTTATTTAGCACTTAAAGGATTCCCCAGTCAAGTCAAGGTCAACTTCCAACCCCAGTTTTACAGACTCCAATGCAGCCTGGTTACTGCGTTTTATTTGCGGTACAAAAATAGTCGGCAATCGCGATCTCTATAACAAAAGTAAGGCTGGGAATTGATCCAGTTCACCCAGAAATTGTTTACTTGATTGCCTTGATTGCCTTGATTGCCGGTTTACGACAGTTTTGTACCCAATTCCTTAGTTGCCAAGATGTGAGGGTAAGCTTTTTTTAAGAGGTACACTTGGATTGTTTGAAAATCTTACGCGACACTGCAGCTGGGTGGTTACAACACGAAACCATACGATCCTAAAACGTCTGTAGGGCTGAAGAGTGATAACGCATAACAAAGCAAATGCTAATATGTTCCTTCGTTTTAATAGCTTAAGGGCCATGTTTAATTATCTTAACAAACGTTGCCAGGTTCATGGACAGGTCGAGAGTGTGGAAAGAATAAATCACTCTTAACTTAGCAACTTAGGTATTGGATGCAGTTTCTGACGTAAACATTTTTGAGGAGGTCAAAACTGAAACAAAAGAAAAGGGTTGAAGTCAACTGGATCAATTTGTTGGCCTTTTTTGTCTGATGGATATCCCTTCTCTGCTAGTTTTGTATGCTTTCATGTGTTTGGATTATAAACAATTCGCGTGGATTAAATACCCTGCTCAATTAAATAGTGATTTTTTTCTAAGAAGTGTTAACAGCTGAACGGGACTATGTTGGAAAAGAAAAATACTGGTAGTAGTCTCACAATCAGAGCATTTGTAGTGAAATTCCTGGCTTTTCTATAGAGCAGGTAACTATTGCAGTATAAGCGGACTTTGGTGAACACTCAGCGAGTGTGCAGATCTTTCTGTGGCCGCTTAAAAGACTTAATAAATAGGTGTTAATCGTTGAATAGTACTTTCTGCCTCCCGGAGTGAAATAACCGTCTATACTCCAGGGACCTTTAAAGGTGCCAATATGGGCTGGATTTCGTTTTGATTCCGTTTTAATTGACTATTGTTTACGGCGAGCAACTCTTTTCAACTCCCACAGATTCGGTGTTGTTATTATTTTGTTTTTTCGTATTTGTGTGCCTACTTCATGAGTTTACAACTGAAATACACCAAAGTTTGGTTTCAACCCGTTTCATCTTTCAATAGACAAATGCTCAAAACTTGTGCATCTTTGGCGAGATTCAGTATCACAGTAATTCGTTTTTCCGTTTGGATAAAAACATTTGGAAATTGCACCTCATTCCACAGACCATAAAGTTGTAATTTCATTGAAGGCCATGTCAAGTTTACGATCATTTTCCCGCTCTAAATTTAGTTGGGAAAGGAAAAGGTATTGTCAAGTGGTTGTCTTACAGCCAGCTGTTAGTCGGAACAACATTCGCACGACCTTAGCAATGCCTTTGAATTTTTAAGAACTAAACACGACTTGATTGATGATTTCAGAGTTCGCTAAGGAGTGTGAATGACCAGTCTGTCAGCTGTCAGGGTAATTGAAGGGACAAATATTTACTTGGAAAAGAAAAGAAATATCGCTATTTTGGGCTGAGGCGCGCCTTGCATATTGTCTATTAAGTTATTCAAGGACGTTTTTGACACTCGTTTGACAACAACAGCAATTCTCACACGTTCGATCTAATCAGGTCTCACGATGCTTTATTATTGCTGAAGTTTTTTTTTATTATCGCTGAAGTTTTCTTCAGAAGAACTAACGGAATAGTAGGGTGTTGCTTTCAATGGTGTTTTGTTCTACAGCCACAGAATTAAAGACCTATTTGTAAAAATTTGCGCAAAGCCTAGCATGCAAAATTGTGGTGACGACTTTACGACAACGAATGCTATGATCGTGGAAGAAAATTCTCGGAGATTAAAAGAGACGGGATGAATGTTAAGTTTGGACAATATCACATACTCTGATTATGGCGCTGTTTTCAAGATATCGACGGAGTATTCCTTGTAAAGAACGCTTAAAAATCATTTTGCTTGGTACTGATATTTACAGTGCTTTTCATACCAAGCTAACCTTTCTTGCTGAATATTTCCTCAATTCCTAATTCCCTGTCAGGATCATCAACTTCCAGTTCTTGTAAAGGTTTTTTAGGTCTGCGTATGTACCTGGCCTTTTTAGCCTCTTGTAAAAGATCTGGTAACGGTGGCAGCAGGTAAACAGTCCTAGGTAGCCCATCTGGGGGAACATGTAGGTATTGTGTGTAATCAGGCTCATCGTCATCTTCGTCTTCGTTTACCTTATTCGTAGTCGGCTGAGAAAGTCTATGTTGAATTCTGTCTTTGACAGCATCGAGGTTAACATTTACAAGCGAAGAATCGGGTTTAGACGAGCCCCGCGGTGAAATAGGACGAATTCGTTCGGTATCTCCGTTTGTATTCGTGATAGCGACGTTTACCGTCACTCCATCGCTGGAGTTTGCGAGGTTTTGTGCCTTAGGTGAAACTTCAAAGCTAAGTTTTCTACTGCGCGAATGTTTTCTTCTTTTTTCTCTTGGCTTAGATAAAGCTCGCGGCGATGTGAATGACTCGTCGATTTCGTTCTCATCCATTCGTGAAAAATCAGTCCGAGAAGTAAGCTGTGGAAGAGATGCACTCATTGAAGGTAGCGTTGGTAACGACAGACTTTTTCGTCGCGAATCCTGAGCATCATTGTTCAAAGCTGCGCCAATAGAGTTTCCAACCGTACTCGAGTCGATGTCGAGATTTTTTCTTGTGGACGCTGCTCTTTTAGATTTTTTTCTTGCATTGTTATTGTTGTCAACTTTCCCCGGCATTGTCCGCTCGGTTGCTGTATCTCTCATCTCTAAGGTACCTGAGGTTTGCGTGATCTCCCTCAACTCATGCTTCAGGCGTCGCATCTCGTAGTCAAGCGATTGCAGTTGTGTAGACTGCTGCCCCTCCAAGCTGCCTTTACGGATTTGTAAGCGGTTGCCTGCTCTCTTGTTTAAATGACGAGCTTTGCTGGCGTTATGATCAAGTTGTTGAGCAGAAAATAGTATATTGTTGCTGCGCCGAGGAGTTCTTTCTCCCATGACGAATTGATGCCAAATGTATGTCGACCCCGTGATTCGGCTGAGCGGCAATTCGGCTTTGCTGTGCCTTGATAATAACTATCCCTGAGACAAAGCCATGGTATCTTGACAACTCGACGAAAATCCCTGTCGTGTTGAGGGTATTCGTTTGCATAACAATTCCCTCTGTCGATACATTTGGTCCCATCTATGTGGGAAGTATTTAAGATATCTCAGTTATTAGCATAAGATACTTAAACGTCACACATTGCATATACACTAAACAATGCTAAGCGTTTTGTTTTCTTTAGTGTCCTACTGAGAAGCCACTGATAGCCAAAGGGCAAATTTCTTTTGTGACAGGGTCATTTTTTAAAATCAAGCAACCGTTTTGTTGTTTTGAGATTGATTGACAAACCAGATTTTGCAAACAAACAAATTCGATTCGCATCACAATATTAATCTCGCACACGAAATATAGGATATTCAAAGTAATGTTTAGGAAGGTTAACCAGGATCACCTGTAATCGACTGACTCTTTGCAGTTTGATCAATTTTCCTTGTTCTAGAGTAGGCTATTTTTTTCTTCGTGACTCACGTCAGTTTGGAGAATACACTTTTACGTCATCAAATTGGCGGGCTTGAAGGGTTTAAAGAGGAATTGGCGAAATATTAAAGCTGTTTTTGACAGCTTTTATTGTCATTTCAGCTGGAACGAATGAACTAATGCCAAAAATTCTGTGAGGATTTAAATAGATTTTTATTAGGATTAAAGACTGTAGGCCATCTTTCAAACATCCAAGATCGCAGTCTTTTTTGTGTAAATAATTTCTGTTAATGTTTCTTCACGAGTAGTGGAAACTAGCTACGGTATTTCTGGAGTTGCGTAACACGTTTCGAACGACAGCACAATATCTTCAAAGTCTTTCAGGTTTTTAAAAACACTGCAGGGAGTATTAGCTTTATACAGTAGCGTCTAAAGTAATTTATTCCCCGCAGAGGTCCGAAAAAATCGTCCATTTAGGGTTCCGTGATTTAGAACCGAGGAATTTACTGGCCACTTAGAGCGAATATTCATTCCAAACAATCGTTGTTTAATTTCTTTCCTGCCACTGAGCGTTGGGACACCGCAAAAATCCCGTAAGGGGTCGCGTAAACATTCCTGTCGATTTTGATTCGATTTATACGGTCAAAAGGAGTAAGGTCATTCAAGTGATATGATATGAAAGTTGATATGAATGTTGACAAACAGATTAATACAAAGACAATAACGATCAAAATATCTCGTCATTGCACTAAACAAAGGCAGCAAACTGTGATGATTAAACTTATTATATAGAGCGTTTCTCGATTGAGTGTCACAGACCAAAACGAATACAATCACAACAGCCAATCACAGGAAGGAATATATCTCGAGGAGCCATGAGAACGCGGTGTAGAAATAAGCAACCTACCTGAAGCGCTGGAAAACGTTGATGACCAAAGTCGCGATTGGTTTTAGTTTCGAGTCTGATTGGTTGAGAAAGTGGCGCGAGTTTTTTGGACCAATCACATAGCGAAGTAAAGCAAAGAAAAAGCAATCCCGGATTACTTTCTATACTCAATTGAAAATTTCCTCTGCTAAACAACACAGGTCACGGATTGTCCAGCTTTAAAAGTTGAACCCAAATTTATCCAAGGGGGTCATTTTTAATCTGTTCGAATCACATCCATTCTTCGTCATCGTTTTTCTTTGGTCGTACCTCTCTCGTGCTTTTCTATCTTACTAGCCTGATATTTTGCGTTCTCCTCCAATTTGAAAGTCCCTTTTTATGTTAAAAGGATTTTGGTTGTGTCACAATAAAATTTAACTGACCCCCTCTCAGGCTCTGTAGTATTCTAATGACTCCCCAGTCAAATTTCTTTAGTTCCGTCTTTGTACTGTGACTGTTAGCGTTTACCGCTCTCCCTTAGTTCCCTCCTGAAAACTTTGCGATCTGTCTCCTCCCCCCAAAAAATCCTCGACCACATCCCCCGGCGATAACTAATGAGTGGTCCCTTAAAAAAATGGTCTCTTTATTGGTTTGTCTCTTAGTAGTTAGGATTTTTAAAAATTCAGTTCTATGTGCTCTCTTTTCTTAAGCGTTTACAATGACCCTGGTAATTAATCTACACCGTTCCTGCATGGGACTGGCGAATTAGTGTAAAGATAAACTGGAAAATACAAAAGAGATCAAAGAAGCTTTTATGATATTTTATTTCAACAACTGTAAATAGAAGGTTTAGTCAGGGCCGCAAGAATTTTGCGAATATTCGAAAATCATTGTGCATAATTAACTGAATACAGGAACAGTTGTTAGTCGATAGTCTGAGGTAGGTTTAAGCTCTTCGATTGCTAAATACCATGCTGTTAATTTGTTTAATATAGCTTTAGTCTAATCACTAAATAGAATTATAGCAGCTACGTACTCGATCGCTAAATACAGTCTTAAGACTTCCTCAATAAACTTGATTATAAGGCAGATTATAATTGTGTCTTTGAGTTACATGATAGTATAATACCTAACGAGGACAGTAATTCTTTCATGCGCCGGTACATTACTACTTAACAGCTGGAATTAAAATACTGCAACGTCAAAATTTTCTCAAGAACTCCGGAAAGCAATTGAGACATTGCATTCTTTTTCCGCTTGAGACCCTTTTGGGGTTCAACCTCGTTCACTTCCCCCTTTCCTCTATGACGGGCATTCAACCTCGTTCCTAGAACTTTTGTCAATTTTAAATCAAAGGGGCGGGCCGGGAAACAAGGTTGACGGACAAGGTTGACGGGCAACAGATATGGAGGAGGGGGGGGGGGGGGCGGGGAGGGGAAACAAAGAGTGATTATTAAATCACCGAGTCGTAGGTGACTACGTTTTTAAGTAAAAAAAGAAAATGCAAAGCAAAATATATTTTTTGATGCTTAATTAATCAACAAACCTGACAAGAGAGATGACATTGAAAGATTTCTGTAACGTAATACAAAATCATCTTGCGACGCATCTACTGAAATCGAAGTCACCCGGACAATGGAAACAAATTTAGGGGTAAAACTAAAAGTGTAGATTCAAAACTTTTTAAAATCCAGCCAACTAAATATCGGATACAAGAGGTTGAACTCTTAACGCGTTCGTTGAGCTGTGATGCTTGATAACCCGATGATTTTCAATTTTAAACTGCCGGTCCTTTCTCACTTTCGCATGGTCGTTGATTGTGATAGCACTAATTGGAAAATTGTATATGCTACCCAAGTTCAGTTCCCGTTGATTCGTTGGCTGATTTAGAAAAATAAATTAAGACAAAAGCCGCTGAAACGAGTGTTACGATTATAAAATTAAAGTGCGCGCAAGGTTCGAACCATCACGTGCTATTGAAAAAGAGCCCATCAAATGGTCTTCTGTCGGGTGGCCTCGGTTTCAGTAAATCTTTCACTCCTACAAGGGACCAAAAGAGAATTTCTCCTTACAATATCAGTACATTTTCAAGGAGAAAAGTGATGGGAATAAAGACAAATATCAATTAGGAGATATTGTTTGATTAAACTGATATCACAGGAGACGTATTACACAGACAGTGCTGAAAATTGACATTTAGCTTTTGGGAGTGAGAAGGAAAAGACAAGAGTCCAGTGCTGGGCACTGACTGGTTCACGCTTGTTCCTTATCTGTTTCCAGCGCCAATTCTATTTGCCGCTTTCTTTTTACGTAAGCCTTCCTGAGGATTGCACGGAGTACGATCATCAAACCAAGAGCGACAATTGGACCGACAACTGACATAATAACTTCTGCGTAGGTCAGACACACTAGTGGAGAGAAAAAAGAAAAGCGGCTTAGCTTCAGGAAACTCCATTCCATGCCACATGAAGCAATTTTCAATTGAGTGTCGAATGTAATCCGGGATTGTAATGTTTTTGCTTTACTTTGCTCTGTGATTGGTCAAGAAAACTCGCACCACTCTCTTAACCAATCAGATGCAAAACTAGCACCAATCAAGTTGGTCGCCCTTGTTTTCCCGCTCTTTATAATTAGGCGGTTTGCTTGTTTTTTCTTTGAGCTCTCATTGGCCCTCCAGGATATTTTCCTTTCGTCTGATTAGGTAGTTGTATATCCTTTGGTTTTGGTTTTACGACAGTCGATCGAAAAGCGCTTTCAAGAATCATAATAGCTTAATGTTTAAAGCCGATCTATAGGGCGAAGTTGAAGCGCTGAGTGAGAAAATGCGTCGTATTGTGGACCTTGAGAAATCTACTTTTTTTTAACTTTTCAATTCTCTCCACCTGAGGGTATAAATGGGTACCGCGGGGAAAAAAGGAGAAGGAATTGTGGGTGACTTTTTTTAGGAAACAGATCTGTTCCAGCGGTCTAGGTTTCTTCGATCCTGTGTATGTACTTTACCATTTTTGCTGGTTTGCTGCTATATTTTTAAGCCAGTCTAGGGTACCATTAATTGTCTAAACCCTCAATTTCCAATTTCCAATTTTCCTAACAATATCACCCTTGAATCACACATTAAGGTCACAAGAATAAAGGAAATGATCACTAACGAAGAAGCTCTTGATTGTTAAAAAATTCTCTCTTTCAGCACCTTAGGAAATGTACAAATGACAATATGGAGAATATGCATACTGATATTAGGGTGTAAAAGGATAAGGTTCATCTGATCCGGACCCAATAGCGTATAAAGAAATCCTCAGGGTTTCGACAAAACATAATTAGCCATATCTTCCCACACGTACCTTCATCTGTCTTTGTATCTGTGTTTCCGCTAGAGAATTGTGATGAATCTCCTTGTTTATATTCTGTAGGTTTGGCAGCTTTAGAAAGAGTTAAAGTCATGTATATCAGTGAAGATGCAGCCAAAGCTTTTAACTTTGACAGGAATCATTAAAATCTTATCAACGGCTACGAAAAAGATTATGAAGTCTCCGCCGGTAGACACAAAGAAAAAACTAATCAACTTGTCTTCGTTGGAGACTCAGAGAAATGGAGGAAAATAAATAGAAACATTTTCTTCTTCGTCTGCTAACAATTCCGTTAAAAAAAGAAATAGCTAAAATCAGACAATCATATGTGTCTCGATCTGACACTAGTGTCTAGAATCAGACACTACAATCTAACTTCGAAAACTAACGTCTAAAATTGGACATTAGTGTCTAAAATCAGACTCTAACATCTAAAATCGGAAACTGGTGTCTAAAATCAGGCACTAGTTTCTATAATCAGACAATAGTGTCTAAAGTCAGGCAAGTTGACTAAAATCAGAAACTAGTGTCTATAGACGGACTCTAGTGCCTAACATTGGACACTAGCGTGTAACATCGGACACTAGTGTCTAAATTAGGAAACTAGTGTTTAAAATCTGACACTAGTGTCTAAAATCAGATACTTGTGTTTAAATTCAGACACTACTGTGTACCCGTTCGGAGACTTGTTTTCAAGGACCCGCGGGATAAGCTTTGGGATGGTGCATTTTTACTTCATTTATTGTATTTACTGTTTTCTTTGATCTTCCAATCTCGTTTAATTCCTACTGGCCAAACCATGAAGGGACCAACTGTGACGTCGAAGTCTTTTTGGAGAGGGCAGAATTGAGACTGTGTCCGGCAGTTGAACATAGTTAGCATGGGTGGGTCCTTCCTCTTGCATGTGGTCATTTTACAATGGAGGTAAAGGAATTGTTCGGCTATCCCGAAGAACTGCCTTATAGGAAACTTGAATCGCACAGCCCGGCTTCCCATGGGTGATCGGAGGAAGTCAACTTGAAGATCATCAGGGCAGCTAGAAATTGATGATCGAAAAGGGTAATAATGGCAAATGTATTTAAAATTACAGAGCATTATCTGGAACTGCTACGGTTTTGCTGAAGGTCACTTTGTGATTGAATTTAGTAACTAACAGCATTAACTTTTGAAGAAGTCTTATTTCACCTCTTTGAGAACTAGATCAAGGGCGTCGATAGCAGTCTTCATCGCAGCCGTTTTCAGCGTCCTCAGATGGTACCCAAAACAAGGGCTTGTTCGATTACCAACCGCTGTTCGGGAAACGATCCGTACTCGAGAAAACGGCGAAATCTAGCCTGAAACAACGGCTACGATAGAGATTACGAAGGCGCTGCCAAAAGACACCAAAGAAAAAGCTAATCTACTTAGGAGAATCAGTGAAGTGAAGGAAAGTAAGTAAAGGCATATTCTTCTTCGTCTGCTGACAACTTCGTATCTTGTTTTCGCTGGATTATTTGAGGAGGCGCTACTGCATTTTGAAGCCCACTTGATAACCACGTTCTCAGGCGCTTACGATCAAAACTTTGCCTATTAGATTGCTGTTTGTGTAGAATTCTAACTGTATAGTACTATCTACATAACTATGACTAATATAGAACGCACATATTATGCTCTTATTTGAAGAAAAGGCGGAATTATGCACTAATAGCCAGATGCTTCTCTTTTGTTGAGTTATAAATTTAAGTCGCATAGATTTGAACTAACAGACGGCACTATACCTGAGCGTACTTTAGTTAGCAATCTTATAAGCTTCAACAGTGCAGCTGCTCATTCAGCAGAGAAAATATAATAAAAAAATGGAATCAGTTCACTTACTAATCAAAGACGAGTCCGTATCCCAAGCTAGGATGGTGATCGGAGCAGTTCTTGTACGCAGTTATGTGACACTCTTTGGGAATAGCGACAAGTTCTTGCCAGATGGCTAGAATAATGGATATAAAGATACTATTCGATATTTGATCATAATTCCGATTTGGTCAGCTAATGCTTTTTTTTCTGATAGTTTTTCCTCTACGAAACTGACTCTAACACTCGCTATTTTCCTCCGTATACCAGAGTGAAGACTCCGTTCTTCTAAAGAACGCGAAAGCGCATGTAACGTAATTCATAATAAAAGAGAGTCTGTGACTGTATGTTCCCGGCTACTGTTGTATTGTTGTCATTAGAGTATTGCAATAAAAAAAGCAATGTTGAGTTGAATACAGCTCTTGACGAAGCTAAACTCGTGACAGAAGGAAGACTTGGCTAGAGCAGAGTTTGTACTCTGGTCATTTGACAGGTCGGGGACAGGGCAGGAAATAGGTACATGTGTTAGATGTGCATCAAATTTATTTCAATTCAAAACTTCGCTATTTTGAACGCTTTGCGTACCCGGCGTTATTGATATACCTACTCTACTACCTACTATGTTCAGAGAAAACGCACATTTGCGAACGTTTGACTAAAATAATGTCGATCAGATTCCTTCAATGATACCCAGTGTCGATGCTGAACCAGGACGAGTCACACGAGGTAATACGAGTGACTCACTATAGACCGCCAGCAGTTTTGGAAAACCGCGAGGGGCTTGGGTGAAGGTTTACTGGCTGACACGATACCATAAGATAGTTCCTACGACCTTCCTAGCTATAGAAGGAAGGCATAGTAAGCATAAAAATGATACAATTTTTTCATCATTTGTTTTACGACCAATTTACTGATCTTAACCCAGCTTGACTGCATTTATTCTTTTTGGCATCAGTTGACGTAAGATCTTACAACTGAAAGCGCAGTTTTAGCCGCTTTGCTCAAACCTTTTTTAATTGTTCTAGTGATAGCGGCACCAAGGTAAAAATTTTTACACCTTTTTAGTTTATTTAATTAAGAAATTTGTATCTTTCTTTCTTTTATTGTCATTTCTCCTTTTGTGAAGTAAGTTAATACTTAAAATTTAGTTTAAGCGAAAGTTGCTTATGACATCGTTGTACCGTTAATTGTAAATTGTTATTTTACCTTTGTCTTGTAACTTTTGAGTCGCATGAAATGTATTTGTATCTGATTATTTACACGATCTCATTTGTAATTTGTTTGTACTTTTATTTCAGTTCTCACGGTGTTCGTTTAGCAAATTACGAAGTTGATGGCTACTTCTTTCTTTCTTTAATTTCTTTTGTGGCTTCTCTGTTCCATCGGGAGCCTAGCCAGTCCAGTAACTTAGCGAGGGGCTTCTGGCTTTCCGTGTAATCGTTCAAGATGTTTAGGCCTTCAATTACTTCCATTGCAGTTCCAACACTTGATAAGAGGTCAGCGAATTTCCTGAGTCCGTGATGATCCTTAGGGCTGATCTTAGGCCATCTTTGTCACGATGAACGCGTGACCAAACCTCTTAGTCGTCTAAGATACTCCATACACGTTCGTACGCTTCTATCGAATTTCGCAAGAAAAGTCCACTGGTAGCTTCTTGAGCAGATCCGCTTACGTACCGTTTCAAATAATACATCTTGTCGCTTGCAGCTGCTTGCAGCTGCTTGTCGCTTGCTGGCTGTCTGGCTTCGCTAGCCCCTATGGTTATTCCAGGCAGCCAGTACTCTAACTTAAACTTTTTAATATTCTCTTTGTTGTAACTTTTTCTGAGCAAGAGTGAGTACGAATAAAGATTGTTGTTGTTGTTGTTGTTGTTGCAGATAAGTTCTTACGGTGTATAAGAGCATGAAAGGAGGACTTCCAATGCTGATACTGAATGGGTTCACCGCTAAAGATGGTCGGTTCAGGGGCCCGTTTCTCGAAAGTCCCGGTAACTTAACGGACCCGAAGCCATGTTTTAAAATCAAAATTTAAAGGATAAGAAAGAAGGTTCGGGCACCCAAACCAGTCTTTTTTGTTTCTTTAGCTAATGGTTTTGTTGTATCATTTTCAAAACTTTTTAAATCCACATCTTGAATGAAAACAGAACAGCTATACGGGCCCGTTAAGTTACCGGGACTTTCGAGAAATGGGCCCCAGGTGTTGGGAGGCGACTAATGCTGAAGGAATCAGTGATCGTGGCGGACAATCGCGGCGGTTGTATTTGCGTTTGACGGGGATTCTTGTGGTCGAACTTGACCGTACGAGAGATGGGTGTTTTTTTCTGTTGTTGATTGTTGATGTTCTTGAGAAGGAAGGGACGAAGCTAGAGTTATCTTAGGATATATCAACAAAGTTGAAGTGGTAAATTGGCCACCGTAACGATTACAAAAGCTAACGTTTCGAGCGTTAGCCTTTCGTCGTTCGCTCCGACGAAGGGCTAACGCTTGAAACGTCAGCTTTTGTAATCGTTACGGTGGCCAATTTACCTCTTCAACTTTGTTGATATATCCAAATTATAGAGTTATCTTAGGTTCTGTTTGAATCGAAGGAATATGGCGTGGACCATCTTCAACGGACTCCTCGTCGCGGTCGTCGTCGAATTCTTTTACTTCTTGGTACACTTTCAGTTTGGCTCTCGCTATTTCCATTTGCTTCTTCACTTCTATCTGTTCCAATTCTTGTTTTCTTCGTGCTAATTCTGCTTCCATTTTAGCAATATCTTCTTTGAATTTTGCTTGTTCTTGCATAGCGTTAAATTCAGCTTCTTTAGCGGCTAATTCTGCGGCGGCGTCAGCCTTCTTCAAATCGATGATGGAAGATACCTCAGAAGACTTACTGACTCTTGACAGACCAGGTCTTTTGGATGCTTTGCTCGATCTACTTCGTATAAACCCCTTATCTTCTTCGGTGTGCAACGCCGGTTCGCCGTCAATAGATCTTCGTTTCAGATGATGTTCCAGGGAGAAAATCAGTAAAACAATCGGAATTATCGCCAAGCTCAGACATTTTGTTCCCCGTTATGTACTTCTCACTCTATACCGCTCTTTAATCTTACCCTATATCAGCTATGGCATTTGTGCTTGGGGTAACACTGCTGAAGCGCATCTTCATAAATTACTAGTTCTTCAGAAGAGAGCCCTTAGGCTAATGTTCTTTGCTGATCCAAGAGCTCATGCAGTTCCGTTATTCTTACAAACTAAACAGTTGCCGATATCATTCTTGTGCTTTGAGCAAATGAGCCTTTTAATATACGATGTCCACTATAATCTCGTTCCTGATAACATTAAGAATATGTTCACGCAGCTGGCTTCTGTCCACAGTTACCAGACTAGATCTGTTACCAATGAAAATTATTATGTTGAACAAGTTAGAACTAGCCTGAAAATATGAAGAGAGCCTTCTCTATTTCTGGCACCTTGATTTGGAACAGTATTCCACTTCCTATCAAAACACTTAAAAAAAAATCAATTTAAAAGCGCAATAAAGGAAAAACTCTTTGAAATTCTGAAAAAGAGGATGATTATATAAGAATTGCTGATATTAGAGTACAATTCTCAAAATTATAACTGTGTGTACTTCCAGTATATACTACAGTCTACCCTCCTGTTTCATTCTGTCTTTAAGCCACACGGCAAACTAGATTTCTTTTAGGATTGTTCGTCTAGATATTATAATTATACATATAAATATTCATTTTCTATAGAATTCTTTTCTTTTTTTTATTTTCCGCTTTTGTGCCCGCCTCGAATAGCCCTAGCTACTTGCGGGCCCAAGCATTGTAATTTTCTTATTAAGCTTAAATAAAATTTGTTGTTATTTGTTGTTGTTGTTGAGTTTTGGTCAGTACGTCACACTCGTCCATTTTCTGACGGATATGTTGTTCCGGAGTCCGAAGGTTCCTCAGCTTCTCGTAACTTCTCTGGGTTTTGTCATGGAGATCTTTCAAAAGGAAAATCGCTTCGTCTTTCTCTAATTGCTACGATGCCAGCTGTTTAGGGATGGATGATTCGATATCTGTTGCTTGCGCCTTCCATGCATCGTGGCTTTCTTGAAAGTTCTTGATGAGTTGATCTTCTAATTTTCTTCGCTCTCTTTGACGCTCTTCTTGGTAGGCTAGACCCTTTTCGGTGAGCGTTTTTACTCTGGAGATTCGTTGTTGACGCTTGGAGTGCTCTTGGATGGAATCTGTACTTAAGCTATTTTCGCTATCATTATCTATATCACTATTTACTGTAACTTCTTCTACAAGCATAGAAAGTGATAACTGCTCCTTAGTCTTTAAATCTTCACCTTCTAAGTGAGACATTCTAACTTTACGGGTTATAAATAAACTTAAAATGCTTTCTTCTTATCTCTTAAACCTCTTAAATGCCGCGTAACTTTACTATTTAAACTTAATGAAAGGAAATTGTCCATGAAGCGTGATCTCAAAAGCGTCAACTTAATTCAGCGATATTGCCGAGTCTTCTTAATTAAATATTGTCTCTACATGTTCTTGCAACTAAAAATCTCTTAAATTACTCTTTACTTTACTTATGATTTCCGTTTCCTTGACTCGAGTTTGAATTTCACGCTTCTTGACCTTGGTGACTAGATGAAAGTTACTGACTTTGACTTTGCTTGTTCCGCCTTCCGATGGACTTGCTGATTTCTTCGCTCGGTTCGGAAAGGTTGGGCAAGTTCTCACTAACAATTTGACAGGCGTGTTGTGCAGGTTCCGAAGATATCCATACGCTATAACCTGCGACGTTGAAAAGATGTTTCACCAGTTCATTGTACGTGAAGACGACCGAGACTATTTGCGATTTCTTTGGTGGCCTAATGGCGATGTCAAGCGAGAACCTAAGGAGTTCAGAATGAAAGTTCAAATGTTCGGGGCAACATCGTCGCCTGGCTGTGCCAGCTACGGTTTCAAATATATGGCGAGTCAAGAGAAAGAAGCTTACCCTCTCGCAGCTCAGTTCATTTTACATGATTTTTATGTTGATGACGGATTGGCCAGCGTAGAATCCGAAGACCAAGCAGTAGACTTCATCCAAGGTGTTCGTTTAGCAAAGTAAGAAGTTGAATAAATTTTACGGACATCAGTTAGTGAACGCAGGGTTCTTACACTTTTTCGGGCCAAAGATTCAAGGACTTTTCAAGGACATTCCAGGACCTTACTTAGAAATTTCAAGGATTTTTTGTAATGAAAATTTTACCTCAAAATCAAGAAAAATGTTTCTGACAACAAATATATATGAAATACATACATATGAACTGCGGTTATGAAACGTATATGTGCACGATCCTTCGCAGTAAAGCACTATTTAAGCAATAGTGAAAATCAGACCTGAAAAATATTCAGGCCTGTACGGGATTCGAACCACTGACCTCTGCGATACTAGTGCAGCGCTCTACCAATTGAGCTAACAAGCCAACTGGGAGCAGGCCATCAAATTAATTCGACATAAACCCGTAGATGATAAATCAAACAACAAATATATATGAAATACATACATATGAACTGCGGTTATGAAACGTATATGTGCACGATACAGTGCACATATACGTTTGTATATGAAAGTTACTGACACATATCCATACAGGCCTGAATATTTTTCAGGTCTGATTTTCACTATTGCTTAAATAGTGCTTTACTGCGAAGGATCGTGCACATATACATAAAAATGTTTCTGTTAGCAAAACAAAAGCAGATATTTTTCGATGTTGTTCAATAAAAAATCAAGGACATTCAAGGACCCAAAACGAAATTCAAGTACTTTCAAGGCCTTGAAATCGGCCTCCTGAAATTCAAGGGTTTTCAAGGGTTTTCAAGACGCGTACGAACCCTGTGAACGTGTGATCACTGGAGCAATAGTGAGAACTTGGTGCCGCTATCACTAGAACAATTCAAAAAGGTTTGAGCACGGTGGCTAAAACTTCGCTCTTGTGTCAACCTTCCTAGCTATAGAAGGAAGGCATGGTAAGCACAAAAATGATACAATTTTTTCATCATTCGTATAAACGGTTCCTATTTTAAGACCAATTTACTGATCTTAACCCAGCTTGACTGCATTTATGTATTAACAAAAAGCAATCAATGAAAGCACAGTTTCATACCTTCTACTTCAATGAAGACGACCGAGCTCAAGTCCAAATGGATAGGGAATCTGTTGTACTTGACCTCCTCGGTGAAGGAATCGTTCGCAAATATTTCAACTTGAACTTCTCCAAAGATTAAATTATTTGCTCCTAACAAAGAGAAATTAGTTTGGACATGACATTTCTTGTAATTTGCTAAAAGTGGCTTCGTGTCTAAAGCAGTTGAGAGGAAGATTTCAGCTTACATTTCTTTGTCTTATTCAATCCAGGAAAAATATCATATTCTTCTTTTCTATTTTTCTTAAGAATATAGAACTACGAAAAAGGTTTAGAATTTTCGGTACTCGCGTGAGTCCCCAAAAATTAATTTTATTTGTACAGTCAAAATTTTCTTTCAAGCGGTCAAAATTTAATTTGATTTAATTTAACATAATTTATATAGCGCTAACTCCACTAATTGACCAAAGCGCTTTACAATTCATAATATTAAAATAATTAAAAAGATCCCACTGGTAATAAAATATGAATAAATTAAAAACCTATTTTCAGACTTATTTATAAAAATATCACAGTAAATCCTATTCCAAATTATCAAAAAGTTAAACATTATATGCTTTCTTAAAAAGATCAGTCTCTAAGTATTTCTTGAATAAATTAAGCGTATCTAAACTTCTAAGATCTAATGGCAGATCGTTCCAGAGTTTAGGTGCAGCAACGGAAAAGGCCCTGTCTCCGTATGTCTGAAGTCTCGACTTCGGAACTGCCAGAAATTTTTGATCAGTAGAGCGTAGCGTACGTGAACATGTACAATAACTAAGTAATTCCGTGATATACAATGGTGCCATACCATTTAGGGCCTTATAAACTAACAATAAAACTTTAAAAAGAATCCGAAAATGAACAAAAAATCGAGGTCAATGTCAAGTCTATAAATCAATTGTGAAGCTCTTTCCGAAAAAACTATCGATCATTACAATGATCCTAATGTCCACCCATAGCATAGGATATTTGAATCCATTTATGGCAAAGAAATTACAAAATTCTTTTGAGTATTCAAATTTTTCCCAAACATCCTGCGTGGCTAATGAAAATGCAAGAAATGACAGCTGTCAATCACGGGAGATCGGTTACGGTAAAGTTGTATGCGCCAGCCTGAAGTATCTGATTTACTGGTAGTGTAAATTTTCATTCTCCTTTCTACTGATTTCGATTTCACACATTACCATTTTGCCTTCTTCTTCTGTACTGTTGGGCGATAAACTACAAAACGCTAAACTACAGCCTAACATATTACATATTTTTTCTTTCATCGTCACGGTACTAAAAAAAATTCACCCTGGTATCTTTTGAGCTTTCATTCAAAATTTAAATTCAAAGAGAGAAAAATCACTAAAACATATGAATTACCAGATTAACCAGCCTCTTTAGAAGAGTAAAACTTTTACGTTTTACGTTTAAATTTTGCATTCGTGATTTGAACTCAGACCATCACTGGAGTAATTCCACGACCAGACTTGAGTTTCCGAAAATAGTTTTCCCGTTACGAGGTGTTGCGCGGACGGTGTTGACTGTTTTATGATATTGAATGGAAAAAGAAGTCCTTCCTCTGTGTAAGTGTCCTTGGCGATTTATTTGACATGATATTCTTGCAATGTTTAACGAACAGTTGGGACAAAAAGATTTGCTTATTCTGATTAGGAGATGCATCGGCGTCGCGTCACTTCATTCGTAAGATTCAACGGCATAGCGCATGAGGCATGCGATGACTACATGTACCTGGCATATTAACTTGTATTTACGCGGGATTCAGTATATCAGTTGTTCCATTTTATAGCCATAAACGGTATATTTAGGCTCGAAATCTAAACTAAATCTCGTTGTCACTCAGGACCCTTTGATTTCAAATAGACCTTCGAGATACCGTAGTGCTAAAATGTTGTCTGAGTTTTGTTTGCAAAGACCGGTTAGAACAAGCGCGACCTTTTACATAAGAAACACTCAATTTAAGATTACCTGACAAACTTGGAAGCCCGAGCATGATGCATACAAGAGTCAAAGGATGGGACATTATTTTTTCGTCCCCAGCGTAAAAAGTGAAGCACTGATAGTTAAAAGAATGTAAACAAACTGCCCGGCCACGTGCTGCTCTCAAACTTCTCGAAACGTTACCACGAAATGTGACGTCATTCTTTTAGGATATGTACAAGAAACTATTTTGCTCTTCTGTGCAAGATGAATCACGCTGAAAAAAGCTATCTTTGTTGTCGCAGATTAATTGTGCAATAGCACACAAAGTTGCACAAATCATTACAGCCTGGGACTCTTCATTTTCCTACCAAATTAGTCCATGACATGACATTTTCTTGCATTTTTGCTTGGGGGGTATCAGTTTTTCTTTGTGAATACAGAATGGTTTCAGAAAAGATATTATGAGTTAAGGGGGATTAGTTTCCAAGAGACTGTGGTGGCGGTTTCTTACAAGATAATTTGGTTTTATCAAATAAGTTCATAATGTAAACTGTCCACCGTAAAGAGTTTCAAAAGCTGACGTTTCGAGCGTTAATCTTTCGTTGGACAAAGGGCTAACAAAGGGCTAACGAAGGGCTAATAATTAAGGGCTAACAAAGGGCTAATAATTAAGGGGTAACGAAGGGCTAACGAGGGGCTGACGCTCAAAACTTCACCTTTAGAAACCCCTCACAGTGGTCAATTCGCATCATCGACTCATTTGATAAAACCTAATTATAATGTTATGAGTTTATGTTTTTCTTGTTCTGGAACAGCTCTAGAAATCACATGAAACGTTTTTGAATGGCGCAATCTAAACGGAAGCGCTAAGACCTTTTTTCTCATTGTTTTGCATTAGAGGAAATCAGAATTCGAAATCATATTGCTTCTCCTTTCCCGTTTTCAATAAGTTTCCACGCTCGAGAGCGATTTCTTTAAAGCGTTTATGACGACCGTTTTCATTTGACGTCTGTAAACACTAGAAAATGTCCGGTTTTGGATAATGAGACGATAAGGAGTCATAATAATCCTAATCAAAAACAGAGGCAAGAAAAAAAATTGGAAACATTACCCTTCAATTCACTAGAATTACCAGTTCTCTTCTTTACACCCTTTTCTTCTTGATTACATCCTTCCGGCCACACCATAAACGGGCCCAAAGATACTTCTGTATTTATGTGGTGTGGACAGTACTGTGTTTGCGTCAGACAATTAAAGTGCGCCATCCTGGGCACTTCTCCTCTTTGACACGTGGTCATTAAACAATGGAGGTATAGAAAATCCTTCGCAGATGCATTGAAATGGTCAAAACTAAATCGGAATCGTACGGCCTTGTTGTGCGTTGGGAGATAATCAAACTCTAAACCTAACGGACAACTGAAAAAAAAAATTCCGGAAACTCTATCAATCAATCAATCAATCAGCCAAGCAATCGATCAATCTACCAATCAATCAATCTAAGTACTCATCAATCTGTCAGTCAATTAATTTATTTGTCAATGAATTATTCCATCAGCCAGTCAGTCGGTTGAGCGATGGATCGAGCAAGTTTTTCTCGGTGATGATGATGATGATGACTTTATTTAAACTCGGATGAAAATGAGGCTTGTTAGGCTTCTAGCAAAAGAGATGCTAATATACCGAGAAAAATGCATGAATATAAATTACAGAGTTTAAAAATAATATATTTAACTGATTAATTCATTGCGAACACTACGGTAGGTATTCAGTTACTTAATACTCACCTGTCTTCCAGTAATGTATAGCTTTCCGAGGAAAGGTGATCAGTGAAGTGTTTGGAGCCACTCAACTGGCATTTTTCGGGAATCACTACACGGTCTACCTGGGTAGCTAAAAAGAGGAATAAAACAAATAAAATAAAATACCTACGTAAATCTTTTAGTCGATTTAGACTGAAGACCAATACATATGCGTTATTACCCAAGCGTGGGGTCAAGATGGCTGGATATTGGCCGTTATTTTTTTGCATTTTCCATAAAAAATGCGAAAAAAGAACGAGGCTAACATCTAGTCATCTTCACCGAACAAGCTTGGTTAATAAACGATTTATTATATTGCAAAAAGGTTTCGCTTTCAGCTAATAATTAAGGATGACTTGCTTCACTACTTCGAGAGCCGAGAAAGAAAGCCAACTCTGTGTTTGTAGCACAACAAACACACTAGAGTCGTTTCTATATTCTTTGTTTTGACTACCTTCTGCCAATTCTTGCGTTTTCATCACCGAAATTGTCAAAGAATTACGAATTTAGTTCTAATTCTTTTTTTTTTTCATGCGCGGGATCAATGCGGGCAATCTTGAGCGGGCAAGATGGGGTCATCTTGCCCGCGCGGGTGGCCAATCAGAACACAGGATTCGTTCCATCTTGCCCACCGGCGCTGCGAGCGATGTAATGATATTTACTATCGATGAACAAAGAGGAACAGCAAATCACTGCTTCATTCGATCAGAGTGTGTTAGGCTAGGTTAAAATATCCTGCGCACGTGGCAATGAGAGGGACAAAGCAGAGGTTATGATCTGGGAAAAACGGAGCACAGGTTAAGTTTTGAGTAACAGTAGTACAAATAAACCGAGGACAGTGAGATATATTGTCATCAGTGTTTGTTTAGGTTTCTCCTGAAAACTTTCTCAGTTATGCTGCTGCAGGTCATCTAGATTGAAATTACCACGACTCGTCGCTTTTCACCGTTTGGATCGATACTTAAATTACAAACAACTTTCCCCTTACCTATAGCTTCTACGTAAACATAGCCGCACATTCCTAAAGGAATTGGGAACTTGGGGTACTCTTGAGAAAAACAGCTACTGTCAAAGAGTTTGACTTGCACTTCATCTTGACCTATTTCATGTGTGTGAATGTTGCCTTCAGAAGAAAAATGTAAAAATTAAAATGACCATAAGCGCAAGAAAGTAGAAGGATTTCCTGGAGACTGCTACAGACTCTTTTTGCAATGTCTATTCTCAGGCCAAAATAAATTTCTTTATTAAGTGCTTGCAAAGAAACGCAATGGCGTTGGGCGCGGGCGATCATGGGAGGGCGAAGGAGGGAAAATCCTACTTTTCCTTGTCTCTTCTCCTCCTCAACCTATCACGCTGAACCTGCATTCAGAAAAAAGGCTGGTTGAAAAAATCATCGTGGAAAAGCTAAGGGTAAATAAGTTTATCTTCAATAACCATTTGCTAGTCCCATCACTTCATCTTGTTTGAGTTCTTCTGGTAAAACCACAAATGGACCCACTGACACTTGGATTTCTTCTCTCCGGTGGGGACAGTAGTGTGCTAGCGTCCTGCAGTTGGTTGCTGTCATTTTCGGTGGCTGCCTCCTCTGGCATGCGGTAACCTTGCAGTGAATGAACAGGAACTGTTCTGCAATCCCAAAGTACTGCCGTATGGGGAATTTGAATCTTATGGCCTGGCTTACTGCATTTGATTCAAGGTAGTTAAGTTCATACTTATCTGGGCAACTAAAACACAAGATAAAACAATTAGTGTTTGCTTTTCATGGCCCAGTCCCACAAACCGCCACAGTGAAATATTGCCTTTTCACTTCGTTGGCCGACTGTGACAACCCATGCATAGAAAAGACCGTGTTAACTGAAATAAATTAGAAAACGGAGGAAAAACATTCAAGAAAACAGGATGTTAGTAGGTGCAATGCTCGTGAAAAACCAGTGTCGAATATAATGTTGTTACACCATTGACTGCTTCAGGAAGCACTTAAAAAACACTGGGACAACTGACGCTGGATGACCGATGTCAAATTTTTGAGACAAACGGACTGTACAGAGGTGTCTTTCAGGCAACATCAACATCATGTTTTTCTGGTATTTGCCCATAGTGAAGACCGACTATGTCCTGGCAATAGGAAAACGAAATTTATACAAGACACTTTCCTGACATTCATCGTTTGGTAAAATTTTAGGTGGGTAGGGGATTTTTTGGCGTTTAATGATGTGACTTGGTCCTAGAGTAACAGAATATTATTAGGTGGAATTATCTATTCCAACATCAATTCTTCAGAAGAAAAGGGGGGTTGACTCTTTCCATCCGTAAAGCTATTCGCTTCTCCCAGTAAAGTCCGTTCAGTACTTTTTCCCCAGCCATGCGCAGTCACCTCACTTACTAATCCTTGATGAGTTCGTATTCCAGCACAGGATTGTGGTTATAGTTCTTAAATGCACTCACATGACATTCTTTTGGAATAGCTATTTGGCCCTTTTCCGTTACTGAAAATTAAAGTTGAAAGAGGATCTTAGAAGCCGATTTGCTAATCCTGTTTCACAGCTACGAGTGACGAAAAACTGACATCGCCTTAAACACGAAGGCCCGCTATAAAAGGAGAGGTCCCTTATGTGCCTGGTAGACGAACAAAAGAAGCTAATGAGATGTTTACTTCCACCAGCATGGTGGCAATAACGTAACGTGCGAACCACCTACTTCGATTTCAAATTTACCGCCACACATAAAGACAGTTTCCATTAGAGAAAGGAAGTACAAATCTCAAAAATTCTTGTACTGTGATGAAAACATAAAACAATTTTGAGGAATGCACCCGCTGTTCATTGCTTTGGATTAGCTATAGCTCAAGCTGACTTGACTCTTAGAGTTCTACATCCGGCACGACGGTTGATTGACAACTGATCCAGAGGTACCTAAGGCACCTCTCCTTTTATAGCGCGCCTTCGTGTTTAACTGTCTAGCAGACAGATGATTAGCACCCTGAATAATCCATATCATCAACTGGCGAATGATCTCAGACATTTACAACATTAAACACCATAGATATTTATTACACGACTCGGGCAGTCAGAGGGCCAATAACTAAAATCAACCAATCAAAATCCTCTATTGCCGGTCAATATTCTCTCAATATTGAACCGGGCACTGTCCCGAATGGTCCCGAATGATACCGCACTTGTGTCTCTTGGAACTTCAGTCGTATAATAAATTTCTTATTAACCAAGCTTGCTCGGGACCGTACTGGAAGTATATCGGCCCTCGGTCTTTTTTGTACGGACCGAGCGCAGCGAGGTCCGTACTGTCAAGACCTCGGGCCGATATTCTCCCAGTACGGCCCTCGCGCTTAGTTAGTAAGATATATATACTGCATCTTAGATTCTGATCAAGTCGTTATTTCTTTGCACAACTAACGCATACAACATTGTTAGGAGTTACTTAGCTATTTTATTACCGATTAGATACCAGCTATTGATAAAACTGAAACACAGTACTGACAATATATTAAATTTCCATTCGCAAATGTGTGGAAAAAGGCGTGTGATTTAAATATAAGCTGGAAACCAAATAGGAAAGACCATAGAGGATGAAAGGAAAGCCCTCATAGGCAGTTGTATTCTTCAATTTTATCGGAATTAAAACAAACAGAAAAAACTGAGCTGTTTGCTTCGTCACATTGAAGCCATGGCCTGAAACGAAGCAGAGTAGAGTAGACATCTATATTTATACAGGATGGCCCCTTCAGTGTAGTAAACACTGGTATCAACGGGGGTCCTGTTACCCACCCATCCCACCCCAGGGGAGGACATCCATCACACAGTAATCTCGGCGTGCGTGGGAAATTAACGTCTCCTGCCCAAAACCCTGCAGGAGACGGGACCTCCATTTATTCGTCCCTATCCAAGAAGACTTGGATATCTAATCATTTCTTGATGTTATAGAAAGGTAGCATATTCTTCTCAATTATTTTAAGACCCTGAATATTGGTCCGGCCGGGGCAGTTCAGTATTTGTTGATAACAATCTTAATTGCTCTCTTCCGATCCTTTTTTCTGCTTTTGTTTATTACCACAAACACTGAAAAAGAAATGTATTATATACCTTCATACCTTCTACCTCGACGAAAACATTTGAGTTCACATCCAAATGAATGGGGAATCTGATGTATTTAAACGTCTTGGTGAAGGAGTCGCTTGAAAATACTCCAACTTGAACTTGAATTTTTCCCTGGGTTGTGTTATTTGCTCCTAAAAGAGATTAAGAGAGAAAAGAGAGTAGAAAATCTCCTGAAAAGGAAGCGTAATAGTTTTTTGGGTCAAGCCATACTGATATTACTGTTAATACCATTGCTCTTGTTATGATAGCTGCGTTTAAGGATGAAGTCTATGACAAAAGCAAATGGCAAAGATGTACTTTCATTTTACTTAGTTTTCTTATAATCCTTAATTAAACGCCGTAGAAAAATTCGAAAAGATCTCTTGTTGGCAGTCAATGGTACCCGATTCAAATCATGTGTTTCAACTTTCATGTAACTGAATGGCTGAAAAAAAAAAAAAAAAAAGAAAAAATGTTCAACTTTGCCGTTTTCCATTAGAGGGCCCTTAGATACGTGTTTAATGACTTTTCCAACGGACATGATAGTCTATGTTATAAGATTGGTTACTCATTAAGTTGTAGACGGAAACAAGATATGCTTTAAATAATTTTTAAAGCCCTCTATAACAATATGCCTCAGTATATTCAATCTTTATTTCAAGTAAGAGAAAATAAGAAAAATCTTAGGGGCAAAAACAAACTTGTTTTACCTGAAGCTAAGACCACAACTTACGGCCTTAAATCGACTTACTACATTGCTGCTAAGGCTTGGAATGCTTTACCTGATAAGCTAAGATTAATGGCCGGATTTGGCCCTTTCAGGAACGAGATAAGAAAACTAAGTAATTTGTAATTTTATATAATTATTTATATTTAGGCTTATATTATTTTTAAACTCTGTAATTTATATTCATATATTTTTCCTCGGTATATTAGCATCTCTTTTGCTAGAGGCCTAACAAGCCTCATTTTCATCCGAGTTCAAATAAAGTCATCATCATCATTAACCATCCATTAACCCCTCCGTGGTTAACTTTCTTAAAATCACTGCTTAATAAGGTGGTAAAATTTAGCCTTGGGTACGTGATGATTCTGTGGAAGGCTGCCAAGGGGGCGAAGGAATTTCTATTACGAATTGTTCCCGACTTCACTTATTTTAGTCTATCTGTCAGTTCTTGGGGGTAATTTCATAATAATGGATAGCGGCACACTAAAACCCCACCTTGATTACTTATCGTCCCAGCTGATGAGTTCTGACCTCTTGCCAAACGGTCCTTTCTCGGAACTTTTTTCAAAGGAACGAATGTATACCAAAATATGTAACATGTACCTCAACCCAACCTCGTCCTTTGTAGCTCAACTTGAGAGGAAGCTCAACCCAACGCAATTTTAAAAACCGAAGAGCTTTTGAAAAAGAGTTAAATGGCCGCTCTGATCTACTTCCTTTAAACTATAGTAGAATCTAAAACCACATTATGGTTCGAACTCGAGACCTGGCCGCTGGCAGTAAAAGACCACATACGTTTGCACTACTTTGCAGAGCACCAAATATTTCTTGCTCTGAGCACGCAACTGCATGAAGGAAAAGCATAATGGCAATCTTGCAACCTCGCAATCTCGCAAGTTTGCCGGTCAATGTATTAACACAGAGGAAGAAATCATATCATCATTCTTGTGCCGAACCCGATCTTTATCATTCACAGTTAGAATACAATCTATCTACAATTAATATAGGACACAGGGATTTATGGTGTGGAGATCTGTGGTGCGACAATTTCCGACACATGAAGCTTAATTTCGGGATGATTATCACATAGCTTCCTAGGAAGCCTCTTAGTAGTACAAATGATCAATCTTTATGAAGTTTGAGAACGTGTTGACCCGGGTCCTTGACGTAAATTTTAGGATGGGCTCCTAAAATTATGTAATTAAAAAAACCCGTTCTTTACATAGCCTACTGTCTTTATATCACTTACTGGTTGTTGGAGTCAGATTCGATTGATTGCACTTAACTCCAGTCGGCCACGCCACAAAGAGACCCACCGTCACGTGACTGTCCTTTCGTTGAGGACAATGTAACGTTAGTGTTCCACAGTTGAATCTATTTGGCTTGGGCACCTGTAGCATCCAACAAGTTGTTATTTTACAGTGGAGGTAGATGAGTTGTTCCTTCGGGCCAAAGAACTGGACGTTGGAGAATTTGAATCGTACTGACTTGTTGCTTGTCGGTAAGTACTCACAGTGAAAAGCTCGCGGGCAACTGAAAATTGATAGAACCATTAAGGTGTCCGTTGCACAATCCTTTGAATATCAATTCATCTTAAATTAGGCTTTATTCCCTCCTTGGCCACGTTCTTGTCTTCCCGTCAAAGTAGTTTTGCAGGGGATTTATGGCACCTTTCAAAAGTTCATAATTCTTAGCGAAATATTAGGGAGGAAAGGATGCAAGACTGCTCAACTCTTTCAAAAGATATCTTTAACTGCTTATGAAAAGTTTTGAGTCACCAAAGACCTCCAGTGTTCAGAAAAATGTTATGATTCATCATTGTGTGAACCCTGCATGACAATCATTGTTTTGCTGGTATTGTGTTTTGGTAAGTGAAATTCACATTGTGCTTTATCATATCTCTTTTTCTAAACCTGTTCCAGGCATTTCTCCAGTAAACAGGTTAAAGGCTCGCGATTGTTACCCTGATCGAAAAATGCCGGGTGGTGGGAAGTTTGTGGGATGGCTCTCATAAAAATTCTTGTCAAACCTCCTTTCTACGCTTTAGATTTGCACCATAATCGGAAACCCGTTCAGTGACTGGCTGATTGTCTCAGAACAGACAACATTTGTCTTCTTTCTTAGTATCTCCAATTACTCTACTCACTGATCGCTAATGAGTTGATATCCCTGTGTGGAGCAATGGTCGGGCTTCTTGTTGGCACTGACGTAACAATCTTCAGGAATAACAACACGATCATCATCGATAGCTAGAGCGAAAAAATAGAGATAGTAAAGTTCAGAACAATCCTCTTAGTCGCTCATCTTACTTCAAAGATACACTCGAAAAGAAAAAATTGTGGTAATTCCAATCATTGGGGTAGCACGAGCCATTTGCGCTTTAGTACCTTCTACCTCGACGAAAATAATCTCATTCTCCTCCAGACGAGTCGGGAATCCGGGGTACTTCACAGTAAAACAGGGGTCGCGAAATATCCTCACTTGAACTTTCTCTTTAGGTTTCTCATCGGCGGAAATTAAAACCCCTGAAGAAGATGAAGATAAGAGTTTAACTGTGTTGCGTCTTCGAGAATGTAGGGCTGTCGTCACTAGTTTTCAGGCCGTTTTACTAGACATTTTATTGAGCTACCTCGTCCACAGAGCATCTCACTTTTCAAATGACGTCAATTACCGGCTGTTAGTTAGAAAACCGCGGTGCCCCTGGTGACGAGACTGTTGTTGAAGAAGCTGTTAAAAAAAGCATCTTGTTACATAAAATAGTTATGCATGTGATGGGTGATGAAGCTGATGGAAAAGTACCTTTCTACCTGTCTTGAATACACGTGAATGGTTATGCAACAACGAATAAATTATATAACGAGAAGAACTGCTGTATGCAATTGCAATTTCAAGTGCCTCAGATTTTTCGCTTAAACAATATATATAGACTTCAAAATTCATATGGAATTATAAATTTTTTAGTATCAATCGTGTTTACATACAAGAATGCGTGGTCAACTCAAGAAGCTATTCGTATCCGAAAAAACCTGAGACTGACGCTGGTAACTAACAAAGAAAACAACAAGGTAATAAGGTAAGTCCATTTTATTTCAAAACAAGACATTTTTTCTCTCTTTTAAGGCAAACCGATAACATCCCATACAAACCTTTATAAATATAAAAGGTTGCGCAACACTGTAAGAGTCACGTCCGCCTTTCTAGTAGTGAGCTTGGGCTGCCTGTGATGTAGCACGTGTTTTTAATGTTCTTACGCAATGTTCTCAAATGACGTTGAAAGGTCTTAGACTGAAGATCGAGGGAGTTGACATATCTGACCCCCCATACCTGGTAGATAAGCTTCAAGATGGGACTTAATGTTAGATAGCACTTTGTTCTCAAAATATTTTGCGTCCGTGTGAGAGCATTTGAATTGCCTTATAGGTCCAAACAGTTTTGTGTCTTGGTAATACATTTTCTTGTATTTTCGTCGAGATCTCCCTGTGGCTAAGATATTTGGGTGTGATTGAAGACTGCAATTCATCAAAGCACACCCGGCATAACTGTCAAGTCAAAATGCGTTGCTCTCAAATGTTTACGATAAATCCAAATAAAAAATAAATTCAAAATAATTGCTGCGGAAGTGAAACATAAACAAGCTGTCTTATCGCTTTAAATGGGGTGATGTAAGATGGAAGCCCATTCCTCACATTTCAAAATCATCGTTAATCCAGCTGCTTGATCAGTCAGTTGTACTTTCCCAAACGTACCCCACTAAGATTTTTTCAAGACTAGCCAAAACATGTCTGGAAGTTAAGTTAGTTCAAGTTTTATCTAGTTAGCATTTATGAGGAAAGTCGTGCTGTATTTTATCTATAACCGGAGAGGATAAATAGAAACAGTAAGAATGATTGTTGACAAGGTATGCAAATAGGGTCCTGTAGTTAAGTGCAGTTTAATCTTGAGGAATAATTTTCTGTGCCATCTAACGTGCTTGGGGTGTCCAGGTTTAGCCATTAATAATAATAATAATAATATAGATCGATTTCTATAGCGCATTTCCATGTAAATGCCCTAATGCGCTTCGTAAACTCAGTACGTTATTGAAATCATTTGAAATAATTCGTATACTCAGCTGTGGCTCTTCCTTTTCATAAATATAAAGACCTCTGCTTCATGCCATTACCTCCCCACCCACTCACCCTATGATGAAATTTGTATGAGGGAGGGAGGTCTAAAGAAATGCGTAACTGAGTATAAAGGTCATTTCTCCCTCCATGCCCATCCTATAGTAGAGGGCATGGAGGGAAGAGAGAGAGGATGGGGGGGGGGGGGGGAGAGGAGGTAGGTTCTAGAAGTACGTTATTGAAATAATTTACCCATCTCTGATAAGTCAGTTAAACTAAGAAATTGCTTGACTTTGTTTTGGTTTTACTCGGGCCATTCGATTAATGCAATGTCAATCTCGGTCTCACAATCATTAGTATTCCAGCTTATTTCAGCATCTTATTTCCTGTCATTAGAGTCAATTTTCAGCTCTGTGAGAAATAAAATATCACTGAATCGAATAGTTTCTCGTGGGTCGAAAAAAAAAAACATGGAGGTCGAAAAAACAACTTCTAGTGGAGATTCTACACAGGATATGCTTCTCGATTTATTTTTTTCAACGGTGAATTTGGGAGCTTTCCAGCTGGCTGGTGTCTTTAGTATCTGTGTTCTCAAGTTGAATCTAAGCCAGAAAATGCCAAAAACTCTTTAATCTTTAGAGATAAATTCTTGCTTAGATAGAGAAAACAGCCATTGATTCCAGTAGGTGAACGTAGTTTTGTCTCAGATGATTGTTGAACGGTAGTTATGGTTTCGATAGGATTTTTGCATTGGGCAAAGGTGCAAAAACCGGAATTTCACCGACATGTTTCTTCAGTCTCCATTAGAAGAAAATCTGACTCTCTTACTTCAGGGGTAGCCCGGAAAAGGGACCATAAGGCGAAACCCAAACACGAGAGCCAGCTTGGAGGATGACTGCCATCTGGTAGTCATCACGGTCAGAATCACGATTTATGAAAATCGTGATTCTGATAAAGGCTTGTAGAAGTGTAATGAGGTTGTGCTACAACATTTTATCCTGTCTTTTTTTTAATATCATAATTTGTTGTCGTTGAAAGAAGACATGCACGAGCACTATATGTCACCATGGTAACAGGGCTAGAGTTCAGAGTAAGATAAGTTATCTTCTATTAATATATTCGAGGAAAGCTTTGAACTGAAGTTTTTACTTTTCTATTATTAAAATACCAAACTTGAACAATTCCTCCTATAAAATATGCTTATTGATATCATCCTATCTTTAAACCACTGCTTGCATCCACAATTTTTCGTTGCCCCTCTCATTCAGTGTCAATTTAATCTCACATACAACAGGATACGATTTCAGACAAAAAGGTGAATTGAATAGATTATCTTCGTTGCAAAAGCTGACCATGATTAGCTTAGACTGAGCTTTCATGAGCTTCTTCGATAATGATATCTAATGAGCGGAAGCCACACTGTTCCCGCAATTAGTTTGCGACTAAATCGAATATAGCGGAACCGCTTTTGCAAGATAATTTGTTTCTTGTTTGAGCGAATCATAATTGATAGAAGTTGGTCTGAAAAATATCATTTTGGGTGAGGAAAATAGATAAGATCGAGTCATACGGATTGAATACCGTTAGGATTGGAGGACACCCAAACGAATTTGATGCTCCCGATAAGGAGACCCTTGTCTCGCTTGCTAATACTCGAATCCACGTGCTTTCGAAGGGCATTTCAGGGTAAATAGCGCGATTATCTCAACTCCGACGTAAGCGCTCTTCAGCTAATTGTGATTTGGGTGCTACCACCCACAAAAGAGAGTACTGCTCAACTCAGATTTTAACAATTCTTTTTCTCACTCTACATGTGCCGGTTGTACATTCATCAGGTGCGGGTTTAAGTAACAGTTCAGCACCACTGACTTACCTGCAAAAATTAACAGCATAGATCTTGTGACGAAAAAAATTGCGAACGGCATCATCCCTCAAGTTGGTACAGATCTTCTTGTCTGAAACTTCTAAAGTTATGTGCCCGCAAACTACAAACGGTTTAATTTTTTATTTTCCAAAAATAGCTGAGAAATCTCGGTTAGCGATTGGCTAAGAGCTTTGATCTCTGAGACTCAGATCATGATGAGTTAGTCACATCATGACATGTGACTCCCACGTGCTTAATCGAGATCGGTTTAGAGTACTTCGAACATTTTTTTTTTACTCAAAATATGCCACCGGAGATGTTTACTTTATCGCTCCTAGCCCAATTTGTCATAGGTAATAATAATAACAATCTTTATTTAACGTGGAGAAACACTTAGCTGATAAGCAGGAGCCCATCACTTGTGGGCTCCTGCTAAAAGCTAGTTTACAGGTTTTCCACCAAACAACTGAAACAAATAATTCAAATTGAAGATACCATTATTAAGAATCCCATCTGGCCGAAGGCAAACCATTTGGCTATTTACAGGCATGGCCGAGGATTTGAACTCGGAGCTACTGTGAAACAAATCCAGGTAGTGGTCAAGATGGGACTCGAGAACCCGGGAGCGGCGGATTGCGAGTCCAACACGCTAACCACTCGGCCACACTGCCTTCTCAATCTGGTCAATCTGCTATCAAGAATTGTTATAGTTTGATTTTGCTTTAGATTTTTTTAATCACTTTTTAAGTTGGAAGGTATTTTAAGCAAACATTTCTCTTCCATGGAGAAACCCCCTCCCCTCCCCTCTCTTGGAGCTTGCTACTCTCGGTTCGTATCCCTTTTTGTTTTCCTTTACGTTTCAAGATTTGATGGGTAACTTCCCCTTCTCAGTTCCTATGTTATATAATTTCATGTATTTTTCATGTACACGCTCAAGGGGATAAGGGTTAAACTTCTCATTACCTATTTCTTGCATGATGTAATACTTAGTACAACAAAGAGAAGTTATATGTGAATCGCACAGCTAGCCCGGTTGGAGGACGAAAATGATAGAACATAAAAACCTGGAACTCTCCCACTCAATATGAATTTTTTTTGCGGTTTAGTTACGTGTGCTTTCTTTTAAAAGGTTGAAGAAGGTTTTCGGCCTCAATTTTTAGTGAAAACAAAAACAAAAACAAAAACAAAAAACAAACAAAGGAAAAAAAAAAAAAAAACTCAGAAGCTTAGCCAAGAGGATTTTTATGAAATTTGGTTTGAATCAATCTGTTCGAGAACTTTTCTCGAAAAAGACAACTTTTAATATCATTAGGTTTAAATCTGATACTGGAAAAACACTTTACAGTACAGAGGCCCTGTAATCTGGAATTTTTTAAAATAGTCTAGTTAAAGTGCCTGAAAATTTTAATTCCTATAAGCAGATATTAAAGAAACATACCGGGGACATTACGGAGTATTCTTTTAGCAAGGAAGCGACGTTCTTTCACCGCAAAAAAAGATGATTCTATATACTTTTAAGCATTTTATTTTCTGCTATTATTTTATTATTTCAATTAGGCTCTTGTAAATCTCAGTTTATTGCAAGTATATATATTGTTTTCTCCCTGTGCATAGCTTTTATTCTTTTGTTAACATCTTTTGTGTTTGTCAAATTTTGATTGTGTATAGTAGGTCCACGTTAGCCCTTCGGCCGCCAATCAATCTCAACCTACTTATCAAATAAAGTTTACCTTACCTTACCTTACTTTTTCTTGCTTGGGAAAGTCATAGAAGCCCATATGGCTGGCAAGTCTGCAGGAAAAAGGGCATTTAATTACAACGGTATATTCGTGAAAAACCCTTGATAAAGCCAAGGTATTAGATTATAAAATGCTTCACAACAAAACACAAGCACCTTAGCCAGGTTGTTAAAAAGCGGCAGGCTTTAATCCAGGATTAAAAGTTTAAAGGAGATAGAAGGGTTAGACCTTTCCTGTTATCAAGTTCAATTTTTCCGTGTGAAAAGTTTTTCTTCAACCTTTTGGGTTTAAATTGATATCAAGGAAAGGGAAGTAAACGAAACATCCTTCACTTCCGCTTCTGTATGAGCCTGCAATTTCCCGAGCAGCGCCTTGTGTGGAGAATGCGTAAACAAAGGCCGGGGACCGAAGCGGAAACGGAATTAGATCGGAACAACAGCTGAGAACGGCACGCTTACACTATGAGTGGGAGAATTAGCTTAGTCTCTGAAAAGTTGAGATAAATGTTTGCAAAACTCAAGCAGAAGATCGCCGAAGAGGAATCTACCTCAGACTCCAGCCGCTCTTTGCCTTCTAGTCCGAGCAGTCGACGAGCGAAAGTCAATAATGGATGGACGGAGAACAAATGGGAAACGCGAAGACTCATCAATGCGAGCTTGTACGAATCAAGGGAATCACTCCTTAGCGAAAGCAGTGCTGCTTCATCAGGGATCAATTTATGTAGACATGTTTCTTTCACGAGCAGATCAGCTTCGACTCCAGTTGGGACGCCTATCGAACCACCAAGTTTTTCGGTAAGTAGTAGTGATGATTTGCCCACTCGCGCTCTGTTTCTCGTTCCTTGTTTGCCTTTCCTCTCATGACTTTTTAATATCACGCATTGTTTCGCTGTGACCTTGACTACACTGTGTTCCAGAGCCAAAAGCGTTTCAGAATATCATTTGTTTTGGCCAGAAATGGTGATTTTGTAAATGAAGGAATACTTGCTTTTGAAATGAACTTGAAGCTTGATGCTCTTTTGCCCATACAACGTGAATTGTGGTTTAGTCACGGTGAATTAAATTTATGATACATATTCCACGTTGCCAACTTATTATCACTCTAAAGCTAAATATTGTGATGAAGAACTCCCTAATCGTTTCAAGGAATGTGTTAGCAGGGCGATTTAGCAACACGATGAAGCTGTCCTTTTAAAAAAATGCGTTCTGTTGTTGATCTGATGTAAGTTAACACAAAATAATAGAGTTCATAAATAATGAATTACGAATGTTCGGTTAGAAGTGATTCTTTTTGATCGACTGTAGATAGATTCGAATTTGATTTAAAAAGTTTTATTGAGAGTTATACTTTCGCAAAAGTCACCAAATTCCCTGTAAATGAAGGTTTTTATTTGCCTGACAGTTGTATCTACCCTCATTCTTGCTTCAGTGATTTTACGACTGTCTGTTCATGCTCTGTTGCACAATGTAGTGTTCCTAGGTACAGTGTTTATGGCTCAGGTTTTTTTTTTAAATCTGTTGTGGCTGATTGCATGTAAAAGCTTGACATGGCCTCCTATCTAGTCTGGCACAGATCTTATCAAGATGTTTTCCATCCCATTATTTCCTTATGCATACATGTAAGTCACACTGATCAATAAACCAATATTTACCTGTTTTTACAAGGAAAATAATAGTAATTTTATGCTTTCCTCTTCCAGCTTCATAGTGGTATACAAGGGCCCTTAAACACTCAGCTTATTGAGACCCTGTATTTCACTGAGAATCTCTGAATTTCCTAAGCCCCTTCTTTTTTTATTTAAATCTTGAAATTGAATCCTTTGTGAAAGTTCATTCAGATAGTCTCCAAATTTTATGCCTTAAACTAGCTACATGTAGTTTGAAATCTCTAGCAATGCATAAGAATGCTGATATACATGTACATGCAAATCACAGCTGTAACAGTGAACAGTGTATGTAGTGGAACCTCTCCACAATAGCCACCTTGGGGACAGAAGAAAGTGGCCGTAGTCGAGAGGTGGCCATTTTGGCGAGGTAGGGGTGTAATGTATGGACAGCCCAACTGGACCAAAATTAGTGGCCATTGCGGAAAGGTCGCCTTTATAGAGAGGTGGGAATTAGTGGAGGTTAGACTGTATTAACTAAAAAACAACATTTGGGGAAAGGGAGAATTAATGAGATTTTCATAGAGTGTATTATTTTAGATTATAGAATGTAGCTCCAACCATCAATAAGAGCAAGTTTTCTGGTTCCTAGTGGTGTCCATTTGGAGGTACTGCAACCTTGTGGAAATATAATGATATTTTTTTTTTGCTGCAGGTCAACTCTCGGTCATCAAAGGAAGAAATTCTTCATTTGCTGGCAAAGAAAGGAGATCAAGTCAGTAAACTGGAGGCAAAGATTGCAGGTGAAGAGATACTCCAAAATTCCTTTAAATGGAACTTCTCAAGTTGAACTTATCATCCAGTTTGTAGGTTTATTCAGTACTGTAGGTGATCACCATAAGTGTAAACAGCAAACATTATGGCTCTATGTTTGCTCAATCTACACTTGTTCATTGCCATTGCTGTTTTAAATTTTTTTCTAGATATGGCAAGTCTACTGAGAGAGCAAACCAGAGTTAAGGAGTCACTTGAATGTGCTCTTGAGAAGCAGAAGGAAGGTAATCACATGGGGATACATTTTTGAATGTAAATGGATGCCATGTGTAACTGCATGTAGTATAGTCAAGTTGCGTTTAATGACTAAGGAAAATAACATAGACCAGATGTACCATCTTCATGAGCAGTGATCTTCAGAGTTTTCAGGACAAAAGTGTGAAATAACAGGACGTTCCGCACAAAAATAGCTCTAATCAAAGAAATTAAGCTGGAAAATGTGTGCTACAGCTGGAAATTCTTCAATCCCTGATGGCTGGCAGAACTACTAATGATGCTCAGCTTAATAGTACAAAAAGTGATTCTGATCTGTGGTAGGATGTCAGTTTGTTTAAGATGGTGATCTTAAGATCAGATCCTTTATTCTTCCTTGAAAGGGGTTTCTTTATTTCTTTCCTTGCTACATTTTGTGATTGTGATATATATCCTTTTTCTCTCTTACACAATTTACTTCATATTTCCCTGGTCTTAATTTTCATTCCTTCATTCCTTTACCGTATCATGTGATTGATAGAAATTGTTTTGCTCTTTTTTTTTCCTTTTACTTGACATGTCTTACTAAAAATTATTTTGCACTAAATTGTGTCTTAATTTGCAAATGTCAACTTTGCCTTCTTCTAATACTTAATACTTGCTCAGTGATTGAGTGTTATCATTTGCAATTCACTCAGCTATGAAATAAATATATGTTGGACAACAATCAAGAAAGCAGAATCATTTACATATGGCCAGAAACTGAAGAAACCTCAGCTGCACATTTTGCTTGCTTGAAGAAAGTCTGATGACTGATTGACTGATGATATAACTAACTGTTAAGTCAACCTGTAACTGAAATGTGAACTATACTTTACAGAGCACTCTTCAAGATTAAGAATCATGAATATGGAGTTTGAAGAGAAATCCAGGAAAATGAAAAGTGAATTTGAGAAGACACTAGATGAAAAAAATCAGGTATTATTTTAAACTTTCATATTAATTTACGGATCAATGTACATGTAATACAGTGTACTTGTAGATTTGACTGAAGTTGTTGATGCCACGATCTCTGTTTTATGCTTTCTAGATTTCATTTAAAATTATAAAATTTGAAAACAGTGGTTAAGAATTGCCAGAAAGTAACAGTGGTTGTTGTTGAATTCAAAGGATGGTGTTTTTTTTTTTATGCTAACTGTAGAACATAGTACAGAACATAATTTTGTCATGGTGTGCACAGTAGAGTCTAGTTGAATTAATCCTGTTCAATGAACAGTTTCTACATTTGCTGCTGTACTCAGACACAGTGGTAAAGATTAAATCTCTAATGCAATTGTTTTGCAAAATGAGTAATTGATGCAAATCGTAGTTGTTGACAGTTGTAATAAAACTACTTTACATGTAATTTGGTTTTATCAACTAAGTTGAAATTGTAAATTGGCCACCATAAAGAGTTAAAAACTGAAGTTTCGAGCATTAGCCCTCCATCAGAACCCTTTGCTTGAAGTTTCAGCTTTTTAACTCTTCACGTTGGCTAATTTACAATTATGTCAACTCAGTTGATGTATAACCAAATTACCTTGTTACCCCCACTGACGCAGCACCATAGTTTCTTTAGAAACCTACCCCCTTTATTCATTTTACTTTACATGCAGTTGCAGTAATTGTAGTCTAAAGACTAATTCCTTTTCTGTAAACAGATTATTTCATTGTGTTAGATTAAGAAACTATAGGGTGATGGTACTACAATTGTAGCAATGTTCATGCACATATACATGATCCTTGAAGTAGTATAAGTTAACTCACTTTTCTGGAAGTTGCAAAGTGCCATGATTGATTCTAAAATGACATAATTTATTAGTTTTAAATTTTAAATTTTCCAAGCTACTGTTAATCAAAGTATCAAATTATTAAAATGTTTGGAATTAAACTTTTAGGAACTTGAAAGTAAACTAAAGGAATTAACTTTGGTAAGGTTGGATTGTTGCTATAATTTTAAAATCTTTAAAAATCCAAATCAGTGTGGCCATTAGTGATAAAAATTATCATTTGTTTAAAGAATGTACCCACACTGATTTTAGAGGGCTTTCTTTTACATTATTTTGTAAAATAATTTTCATGGATTTACTGGCATGAATCAAGACAGGAATGTATCAACAGATTATTAAATTCAAACACATTTTTCTGCTAGAGTTTTTTTCAATTTACACTTTGGTATTACAAGGCACTGGCAAAATTAGATTCAATGAAAATAAATATTGCGTATTAAATAACTCACTTTTGATTTAGAATAACTTGAGATGAGTTAAAGTCTTAATACCAACTATGCTTCTTTGGTTAAAACATGAATTGGCTGCTTGAATATCAGCAATACAACTATGACACAGTATTAAAATGAAGTACATGGCAATTAGATTTTCAGAATTCGAAAATATCACCTCTAAGTTTATAAAACATTCTGGTGGTTTAGGAAAGCACACGTTATGCAGACTTGAATGAACTTAACCAACTTCAACAACAAGAACTCACCAAGATGAAGTCCTTGGTAGGTTTTGCACTTTGCAACTACCCCTAAACTTTAGCTGTACTACACTTTATTTGGATAGCATATATAATTACAGCCAAAGACTTAAGTCTCCTTTATGGCCCTATGAAAATTTAAATAACAATGACAGTTATAAAAATACCTATAATAATCAAATTAATTAAATAGCTAATAAAAATAATCTTTCTGTCAATTCTAAAGCTCTAAGGTGTGAATTTCTTTGTGCTAAATTCAAAGTAACTTCCTTTATATTTCTTCACAGTGGAAAAGCAGACTAAATCATAAAGTGTTGTTCCACTGTTTAACAGTATTACATCTATATTACTGCATGTTTTAAGTAGTAATTATGAATTCTAAAACTGTAGATGTCATTGATGACAAATTCAGCTTTAAAAAGATGTTTACAAGGTACATGTTAATATGGCTTGATTTCTGTGCTCAGGAAATTTCTTTGGAATTTCTTTTGATTACCAAATTTGACATGAATTTTTGAAAATCATTCTTCATTGATTCATGAGGCACGAAGACGAAGTCATTATTTCCTGTTTCAGTGATGCAAGTTAACCAAAAATTAAAATTCTAAGGTGTGAAATAGAATCAGAATTATAACTGAATGAATAAGTACTCAAGTTAAAAAATTGATAAATGAACAAATACACTTATGAATAAAAAATAAGTAGATGATCAAAGTTATTAAGAATGGATTGGTAAAGGAAAAATATTCCAGTGAGCAAATGAGTGACTGAATGAATGTAATCGAATAGATTAATGGACAAAAAAAAAAAAAAAAAAAACAATCAGCGTACCCGTACTTGAATATTAAATAGAGATCCTATAGACCACTCTCATAAATGGCTGCCGGATTAATATTCTTTTGTTTAAATTTAAATTTGCCTGGGTGGCCTCGCTTGAGATAATGTATTCTTTTGAATTTTGTACTGGAGAACGAGGCCACCTAGGCAAATTTAAATTTAAACAAAAGAATTTTAATCCAGCAGCCATTTATGAAAGTGGTCTATCATGCATCAACTTAGTAACCAAACACCTTTTTATTTTTTATCATTGTTAGTCATGGTAAATGATTTAGCTTTTTAGGAAAAAAGGTTAATAGTTGAAGCCCAGTTCGCTTGTACTGATGGGAATTTTTTTGGAAATTACAAAACATGAGTCTTATTGTAAGCGTTTTTATCGTACCACGCTACGTACGTTTGTACTTTTAACAAGTGTAATGATAAACTTACTGTGCACAGGTGTAGATCAGACAGAAGCAAAATTGGTAAATTTTAAGAAACATCCACCGGCTGACAATGTAGTCAAAGTTCTTGAAAATATAGTAGTTTTGAACATTATTAATTTTTCATCAACAAAAAACTTAGCCAGCCTGAATTATAACATGTTTCAGCTTCAGTGATAAAATAAGGACTAACTTTACCGCTTAAAAAATCAGGTTTCATATCTGGAATCATTCGTGCCTTTTGTGCTCTAAGAGTAAAGACTTCAAAAATACATCTATCGGATCTTTCGCGCTAAATGGAGATCTATCTAATGTGAAACATCCGTAAAACTTACATACAGTTTATGATAAAGGTAATGGAATCCAGGTAATAGAATTCATAAAAATGACCCATTTTGTAAACTCTAAATAGTTTATCCAGTACCAAACCGATGCTACTCGCAAAGCTGCAGAAATATTTGAAAAAAGCAAGGTATGAACTTTTAAAGATTTTTCGATAACAGTGATTTACAACAAACAGCGTTGTTCTAACTTAAAGTGAATGGACGAAGTGAATTAAATATATTTGAAGTCAGTAATTTCTTTGCTGAGCTTTCACACATTAACGTTTTGAAATGAGTAATAAATGCAAGTTATTTGGTCAATTAAAACTAAGTGCATTTTTACTAGAGATGGAACCCCCTGTGATCTATTCTAGATCCTTCAGTTTATTTTATACTGATATCTTTTAGATTAGGAAATTAAATGATAATAAAAGTAAAACAATGGTTTTCTTCAACTCTAGAAAATCATCGGCCTGTGTTTTGGTTTTTTCTGCAGCAAATAGAGGACTTAGACAAATCTTACCTTGAACAAAAAGGAGAATTGGCTTCTCTTCAGGAGCGTTTAGATGACTTGGCTCGTGAAAGGTTTGTGTTCATATACAGTAATGATTGTTTCTTATGTCGGTGTACTACATGAACAATCAATTCCATGCCAAAGGAAATACACCCAACCAGATAGCAGGAAAATGTTATATATTCGACAGCTTAATATCCCAGCGGGCATTGCGATCTTTTACCCACCGAAATTTTGTAGGTAGTGTACACACTTTCGATAAAACTCACATGTATACGGAGAAAATACAATTTACTCGAGCGATATTTCATAGTGCACCACTCGAAAGCGTTACATTATAAATACATGATTCATCTTTACTATCCTTGATCATCCGTTTAAATTATTGCATCGTATAGAGGATGCTTGGGAAGACAAACTTTGTGTTTGACTGCTCCGTCAAAGATGTGCGTTGCCTTTTGTTTTTGACTGCGACGTCAGGGATGCGCGCTTTGTTTGTTTTTGTCTGCTATATCAGTGCTATGCACTGTCGCAGTTTGTTTTTGACTGTTACGTCAGAGATGCGCGCTCAGTTTGTTTTTGTTTGCTACGTCAATGCTATGCACTGTCGCAATTTGTTTTTGACTGTTACGTCAGAGATGCGCGCTCAGTTTGTTTTTGACTGTTGCGTCAGTGATTTGCGCTCCCTTTGGTTTGTTTTTTACTTTCTTTGGTTCCTTACTATTGCTTGACGCAAGAAACTGTTATTTTCCTTTATAATGTTGCCACTCACTTAAACCAGAAAGCTAGTTTTTGACCTCGTCTGAGGTGCTTCTTTTTATTTTGGTAGGACAAAGTTCGAGTCCCGTGACAAACAACAGCAGGCACGAATAACAAGTCTCGAAAAAGAAAAGACTTCTCTTTGCGACGAGGTTAAAAGCACTGTGAATGAATTAACACAGGTAGGAACGTTGTTGAAACTTTGCATGTACGCCCAGTTTTTTCATGAAGGGAGTTGGGCCATGTCTTAAGACGCGAGACCATGGCTTGGCTTTAACGAATTACTGTGTCCCAAAAAGTGTAACAAATCCGGAGGGCTTCAAATGCAATGACCCCCCCCTACCATTTTATAACATAACCAAAGTAAAGCGCGCGCTCTGATTGGTCAATTTGTTAAATGGTATACTACACTGTCCTGAAGGTCATAAACGATGTAGGTTGTAATAGAAAATTTGGATGATTTTATATTTGAACGTTTCTTAATTCAGTTGTGCTTTATATTTTGCTTTTGTTTCTTTGCTGTGGTTAGTCTCAAGCTGTAGATTAAGGCAGCCGTCATAAGTCACAGAGTAATGGTAATGGGAGCGATTATCTGGGATTGTCGTGGTTTTTCTTCATCAAGCTCTATGATTGGTTAATAAAACTCACGCCGTCCTTTCAACCAATCAGATACAGAACCTAAAACCATTCGCAACTTAGCTGCGTTTTAACCTTTGTTTTTTCCAGCCATGGTGACTACATATAATTTGGTTTTGGTTTGACAATACCTAATCGATTTCTAATTGGATTCAGTTGAACAACTAGGGCCAAGTTCCGTTTTTACAACTACTTCCGACATGCCATCACTAGCGAGAAGAGAACCAAATCGAATGTCAAATGTCAAATGAGTAACCAAGGGTAAACATTAGACTCACCTCACAACGTACATAGTGCACTGTTATGCTCGACTTATTAAAATAGATTAATTTCCTCAGAAATCAGTACAGCTCGATAGAGCGGAAAAGTCCCTCCGTCTTAAAGAAGAGGAACTGGTTAACTTGAGGCAGACGCACGCTTTGTATAAAAATAAGGTACGATGAGCTACAAAAATTGTTTCCAAAGCACACTGTAAAAAATCTGGCTGGAACAACATCTGCGGTGTTTTTGTTTTCATCTGAGAGCCTTGTTCCTTTTTGCATAACCATAGGTCTCAATGGAACTGGAGCAAAACGAAGGAGAAATTGCTCAGTTGAAAGAAAGAGTTGGCGATCTTCAACAAAGGTGAGAGTGAATTAATATCCGCTGCTTTGCTGTAGAGTTATTCAATTTGCTTTGATTCGAACAAGAATCGAACACCTTAGACAAGGCCGTTTCTCCGATAATTTTTTGCACCTTCAGTATCTAACCGATTTGTCTTTTTGTGCACAAATACACATAACACGCACACGTGCATGTAAATCGACAAATAGCTGTAAGTCTTCCAAAAAAAAAAAAAAACGGATTTATCTAATTCTCGAACCAATTCTAAATGTAACCCGGTAGACAATGTATAGTAAGTTTTGCCTGCTGCATGGTTTTAGCGGTACTTCCAACTAGATGTTGTTGCTGTGTACAGTATCCTTTCCACTTGCGTCTCTCCCTTTTGATCAGTTTTTGTCCCTTGTTGTAGAGTTGACGATAGCAAACTTTCGGGAAATGACCAGGTTCAAGCTATGGAAAAAGAGGTACATGTAGGTTTAGATAGTGCTAACTGTGACCGTACTAGTAATTATGGGAACTTCTTATTTTTTTTCTTCAGAGTTTAATCTGGTATATTAATATGTTGATTTCAACCTTAATTACAGAGAGAGCAGCTTGAGAATCGGCTCCGTGAAACTCGTGATCAACTCAATGAATTGAGGGCGAATTCAAACGATCGAACAAACACTCTGGGATCTCTGGTAATAATTATTTTGTCGTTGTTTACATGTACATCAACATAGTTTTTTTGTTCTCTCGAAAAACAGAATTTCGTCAAGGAATTTCCTTCCTAATGATTAAAAGAGTTCTTCAACCTAAAACTCCCAAATTCTCCCTTCGCCTTTCGAATATACCGTGCATTTGTACAGTCGAGAACAAAGACCGTGATATTTTTTTTAATTATCACTTGGCAGTTCCGATATTAAGGAGTTCATTAACTCCTTATCGTTGGAACTGCCACGTATAATACAAAATGTAGTTAATTTGATTTACAGTATGGAAGAGAAAAACAATCATGTTTTACAAATCAGCAGGGTGGCCATAATATAAGTACTGAGATTGGAAGTGTGAAAGAATTGGAATTTTATTCTTTTTATTTACTTGTACTCTCTAGGTTAGCACTCTAAATGAAAGATTCGAAAGAAAGGAATCAGAACTCACCGAATGCAAACGAAAGTACGACCAGGATTACGAAAGCTGGAAAAGTAAAGTATGTTCTAACTGGTGCTGTTTCATTTGTTATTTAGATATTGGTTTTCATTAACGTTCTAATAAACAGGACAAACTAATTGTGTTGACTAGATGACAGTTTCATCAAGTTCACGGCCACGAGCTAAGTGGGTGATTCCAGTCAGCGGTTAATCTCAAGACTACATTCTTACGTGTAACGTTGCAAGTTTGTGAGAGATGGCATTCTTGTGTTTACCTGCATTTTGATTTCCTCCTTTCCTCAGCAGACTTGAGCCTTTTCGTGGCGGTCATTTTCAAGCGTTTTCCCACCCTACCCCTTCCTCCACCATTTTCCTTCTAGGGATCTATCCAGTTTTGACGGATGCTTGAAATCGAGCCTCATGGTTGGGTTGTAGTTATTTTTTCGGGTCTCGGGCAGTGTACTATCCAGGGGCTGTCTTTACTCAGTGAAAGATCCTGGATACCGAAAGCTTACCTTCGATTTCAGCGTGACAGCCGCTGATGTAGAGTTTATAAATTAAAAAACAAAAGTTCCAGTAAACGACCGTGCTTGTTGCGGATCTTAGAAGAGTTAAGCTCCGAATAATTTGGTTGTATGTCAGTAGCTGTAGAGAAACTGCCAAAGAAGTTTTAAAATAACATTAATTATCACTGCAAAGCCATACACTCTGTGTCTAAATAATAGAATAGGTCGTCATGACGAGAAACTGAATTCGTTACTGATAGGATGACAACCCAATCAGTCGAACTGGGGTGTAGTGTTGGTCGACCCGTTACTTGTATTGTTCTCCGACGAACTTGGTTCAACCTCTAAAGCCCTTATTCGCATTTTTTTTTTTAGGCATTAATTTTTTCAAATATTGTTTGCAGAACTTTCAACTTGAGCAGGAGTTGGCCGTATTACAGGAGGAATCGCTGTCAGGAAAGCGCTCCTCAGACAGGCAAACAGCGAACTTGGAAGGACAGGTACATGTTTATACTGCGCAGCTCTTTCGACCTCTTCTATTTCTTTGTACTGTCCATGCAGACATGTGGGTGTCTTGCATATGCACAGTTAGATCAATTACAGCTTTCAAGAACCTTCCTATGTGCTTTATTGTAGGCAGTTGAGACAGCAGTTTTCCCGACGAATCGTAGAGTTCCTTAAAGTGCACCTAAACCCAAAAATTTTTTTTCGCTTAACGAAATAAGCTTATTTTTTGGAGTATTTCTGTGCAAAAATTTTTTAATTTGGTTAAATCTTAAATTTTCTGTGCCTAGTCAAAATACGGAAAATCGGCCGCCATCTTGCCCCACGACCGAGTTTAAAGAGGAATGGCTCTAGCGGATAATGTGACGTCAAATCGAGAACACGAAAGTCTGCTTTTCACACATTTTCACTTGTTTGGGAAGGTTGTGGTCGATATTGTCCGAAATATGCCGACCAGGTGTGTTGTATGAGGAATGTATGAAGCGTGATACCCTCTTGCAAATTTCGCACGTTGCTACATCCTCCTACAACACACTTAGTCGGCATATTTTCGGACAAAATCGACTACAACTTTCCCAAACAAGCGAAAATGTGTGAAATGCAGACTTTCGTGTTCTCGATTTGACGTCACATTACCTGCTAGAGCCATTCCTCTTTAAACTCGGCCGTGGGGCAAGATGGCGGCCGATTTTCCGTATTTTGACTGGGCACAGGCAATTGAAGATTTGAGCAAATAAAAAAATGTTTGCACAGAAATACTCCAAAAAATACGCTTATTTCGTTAAGCGAAAAAAAATTTTTGGGTCTAGGTGCACTTTAAGACCAATGCAATCTAGGTTTATTTTACAACACTCAACGATTGAAAATTGTTCTATGCAGTGATAATTTCTCTCATCCTGCTACATGCTCCTTGTCTTCGTTATAAGGTGATGCGTTTGGAAGCTGCTCGGGAAAGAGAAAAAAGTGAAATGCAAACAAAGCTGGTAAGAGCAGGAATATTTGCCGTCAAAACAATTTTTTTCATCATGATTTTTGATCATCATATTACAATTGAGTTATGTACAGGTGCTGAAATAATAAGAGGGAGAAATCCAACCTCTTGTGAAACGTTATCAGAATATTTTCATGTAATTGCTTTCAAATAGGACCAGCTGAAAATGATCGAGAATGAGTATTCCAGACAGGAGGACTCATATAAGCAACAAATAGCTGACTTGGAGGAGGAAAAAGAGCAGCTACAGGTACGAATAGTACAATTATTTACTCCTGCCGTGATGCCCGAAACATACTTTATCTAGTCCCTTTTGAGATGAAAAAAAAAAAGAAAAAAATCAAAACATTTTCGAGAATTATTGGAAAGCGTACATAATCAAGTGGTGAAGTGTTTAAGTGTTGGATCTTGCTAAGACCACAGATATGGAGATCATAGTAATCGTGAACTAATTTCAGTGGATGGATCATGTCGCATGGGCGGGCTTTTAACGCTTTCTTCTATGGAGAACTTGCAGAGGGTTCAAGAAGAGCCGGTTACCCATTTCTAAGATTCAAAGACACTTTGATGGGGATCCTTAAGTGTTGTGTTTTGGTTTATATGTTCTTGAACACACTTTGATTGGGATCCTTAAGTGTTGTGTTTTGGTGTATATGTTCTTGAACACGCTTTGATGGGGATCCTTAAGTGTTGTGTTTTGGTGTATATGTTCTTGAACACACTTTGATGGGGATCCTTAAGTGTTGTGTTTTGGTGTATATCTTCTTGAACGTGGAGAGACGTCACAGGGAACTATCAGGTGTGGCGAAGGTCCACATCAGATGTCTTTTGCAAAAATTATGATGACAGCTTCTTGAGAAGTGTGGGAAAAAAAAAGTGATTCTAAGCTTTTAGAATTTATCTTGTATTTGTGCCATTTCCGCATCGGGTGAAGGGCATGGATATAGAACAGATTCAGTTTCCAGGCAGCACAGTCAGACGTCTCGCCTATTTTGTAAAGAATCGATACAACATGAAGTGCATTAAGCCAATCGAGATTGATTTGTTTCTTTATAGAACGAACTTCAGTCCAAAGCAGAGGAGAACCGACAAGTTTCACTGTGCTTGGAGGACGCTATGAGAGAAACAAATGAGCTCAAAAGCCAGGTTAGCCAAATACTGTTCAGTGACAATGAGTGAAATCACAGCACAATGTACATTGCGTCCCTACTTGTACATACTAGTCTTGTGGTTGGAGGGAATCTAGTAACGATTTGTTAAATGAATACTTTAAAATGGTTTCAGAGTTGAATTCTTTGAAATGGAAGGCAGCACCAACTGTAAATAAATGCTTTTAAGCAAAAATTTAAAATTTTTTGCAAAGCCACTAGACGAGCGCTAGAGTTTCAGATCTTTTTGTTCTGTTCAACGAGTAAATATAAACTTAAATAGTCGGGTCTTATCAAATCTAAAACTTTCTAAAGTTTCTTTTTCATATACAGTACATTTAAAGTTCTTGTTCATATACAGTGCTTTTAAGTACTTTTTAGTATTATCTTCAGTTAGTGATAATTAATGACCAAAGAAAATAAAATGAAATCTTTGGTAGCAGCTTTAGGATAAATTCAGTTATGAAATGCAAGTTTAAATGTACATGGAATTTAAACTGAATCTAGAGTTAAACTTCAAAGTCTTAAATAACTTAACTAATAATTATCTGTTTTAAGTTTCAATTAAATTAACACAAGAGCTTGAACGTAATTTACAATGCTTTCAGATTGCTAAATTCGAGGAGACACTAAAGGAGAAAAATAATCTGTTGACTTGCTTTAAAGAGAGTAAGGTAAGAAGGCAACGATGTTTAAACGAGGGAGTAGACCTGGAATGTTTTTTTTTTGTGCCAGTGTTACGGAACAAGGTGCATCACGACAGCAGATACTTCTACAATCCTTGTTTTGCTTCCAATTCTTAATTTCTATCCCTACCTCTGTTTATCATCAAGTTAAGCTTCCCAAAGAAAGTAACGTTACCCAAAAAAAAATTAGCCATCCTAACGGCAGATTCTTACCATTCTTTCTCTTGACTGATTGTGTTCATATACCTCGCGTAAAGCTTAACGTAGCTTTATCTGTTAGCGCTAATTTCTCTTTTTAAACCTTCACTAAGGACGCATATTTTACTTTAATATATTAGAAATTGTAACGAATATTTTTCTCAATTTTATTTCATCATTTGCCGCTTGTTGATGCGCAATTTATTTTTAGAGACTATTTAAACACTTGTCGTTATTAATTTAACGACCTCTGTGCATATTACTATTTTCACTCATTGTGTTATCCCTGCGGCGATTACAGCTTGATTCACCTTCCCATGTTGTGAGTAACCTCGGTCCTGAAGCACTCGAAAACCTCAAAGAGGAGCTGAAAATCACGCAGGTAGTACCTCGCTTCTTGTTACATTATTGTACAAACGAGAGATGTGTGACGCGGAGACCTGCTGGTCAGCGGAGTGGACGATAGGGCCCAGTTGTATAAAGGGCTGATAACGATATCCAACGGATAAATCGCTATCCTGCGGATAAGTGAGAGCAAAACGTATAGCATTATCCACCTGATAGAGTTTCATCCGGTGGATAGCGTTATAGGACCTTCGAACAATCGAAACCAGGTAGATAAGTCTAGGATGAGACATTACAAGGGGGAAGATATTTTGCGGTCAACAACGCGGGCTCAAGTGTCCTAGGTCTATAAATTTAGCGAAATTAGCGGAAAATAATAAGGGCTGACCTTTAAAACCGAGGAACTCTGTTTTCGTCGAAGGCACTTTCCTATTTCCAAAGGTTTAAAGGAGAAAATTAATTTTTGAAAATTTTGTTAGGGGGTGTACCAGATTTTTGGAGGTTGTTCTGTAAAAGAAAAGCGGCAAGGAAAACGACGCCTCGGAGCAACAGAATAGGAAATCAACCATGCGAACGACTCAAAATTCGTGTTTCCGCGGCAAAACCTGGCGCATGCGTATACGTTATTCAGCTCGGTCCTCCGATAGTTATTTTCCTTAAGCCCATTTAAGCTCCTCCTCATTGGTGGTTTACGGGTGAACTGAATTTTTTGAGAAAGTTGTGAGTAACCAGTAATGGAGTAGCGTCCTATTCAAGTGGGAGCACACTTTATCTAGTCGCTTTATGTATCACTGAAACAGGAATAACTTAGAGTACAATGAGGTACCCAGTTTTTGTTTACAATACAGCCTTACCTACAAACAGCAGTAATTGGGATACATAAACACGCTATAACGTACAGTTAGACAGGTCTCATCAAGGCAATTTCTGTATACACATGACTGTTATATGCGAAACATATTAACTCTTCCGAATTTCAGAATTTGTTGAATTGTTAGCCGTTTTTTTTTCTCAAGGATCGTTACAAGAATGCAGAAGAAGTTTTAAAACAGAGGTACCATTTTGTTTTTTTTTTTATATATTTTGATTAGCTCTTTTTTGTTCGCGATTGTTTGTTACACCAGTCTTAGGACAATTTTTAACTAGGTAGTTTTCATTCAATTTTGTCGTCATTCAATTGCAAATAATTCACAGGAGACTTTGGTTAGGTAGCCCGGATGAGTTAGTAGCATGATACTTTATCTTGATTGGCTTATTTCGATGTTTAGTCTATAGCATCCAAATGTTAAGTGCTTAGTTTTCATTACAAACAGCAGTCATTGAGAAAACCGCTTTTAGCTTCCTTCATATATATACATATATATATCGCCATTTTCGCTTGGTCTTTTTTTTCTCCTCAACAAAGGGAAAAGACTATCTCTGATCTACGGAAAATAGTCACTGAAAAGGAGGAGTTACTGAACCATTCAACCACTAAGGTAACAAAAGTGACCATCAAGGTTTGCGATTAAAAATTAGAAGGGGATGGTGGTCATTTACATCATTGGTGGCTTGTATGTCAACCTACAGATCTAGACTTTCTCCCCCAGGGAAACGTTTCTTGCAAACACTAGGTCAGCAACTGAGAAAATTTGCATCAAATCAAGGAAACTGTTGCCAACTATGGAGAAACATGAACTCGAGCATTTGCAATTAATTATCTGCCATATCCAAAATAATATTTGTATCACAGCAATTTTCAATGGAGTATCGAGAGGAACCGGAATTTTTCTCTAGTTTTCTTTTTTTCGCTCAGTTATCCGGTCAGAAAACTAGCGCCATTCTTTTCCTCATGACTTGGCCCCTAGTGCCAGTCCCTCGCCTCAAGCAGTTTGCCTGTCTTTCTTTTTATTTCTCACTGGCCAGTGATAATGTCAACCTTCGCTCTGTTTGGCCGTTGTGATTATGTTATTTTTTTGTTTTCCGACATGTAATTAAAAACTGTTTAAACATATTGCCAGATCACTATCGTTGTTCTTATTCCGCATCAGTTACGTCCCGCAAACGATAGTTTAAAATGTTATGGAGAACAAATCTAATTACCTATATCTTGTGGTTTCTCTTTAGTTGAGGCAATATGAAGAAAACAACAGATATATAGGAAATGATAGAACTTACAGTTCGGAAAGTAGAGGTGAGTGAGTAGATTGGTTGTCTTAGTGATTGGTTCTATGCCCATAGCTTTTGTTGTTGTTATTTGGTAGTTTTCATTTGTTCGGTTCAACTGAAATGTCCGCGTGTGCAGTGTATGCTTTCCTATACGGAGCTCAAGAGAAATCGAGCAAGAATTTGTCACTATTAGGGCTAGTGGTCCATCGTAACACGTATATGCATGCATACAGTGAAGGTAATTGAAAAATATGACAACCATTATAATTAGAGCAATTTTGAATTGTGTTAGAAGCAATTCGACATTACATTACATCTGTTTCATTTCGCTCTCTGATTGGTTTAGAAACTCGTGCCATTCTCCCAAACAGTCATATGCAGGACTAAACCTAATCATGATTTGATCACTTACCTGATCCTCTGATTTGTCTTTGTTTACTTTTGGTATTTTCCTCGGGCTAATTAACCGATTACTTTTGGTATTTTCCTCGGGCTAATTAACCGTCGTGATTACTTTGGTTTAGGTTCACGAGTTGAACTTTTGTTATAAGTACACTTGGTTATAGATACAACACCAACATCATCTTTTTTTTTATAGTCTTACTCCCGTTTGATTCTGAATTTATATGTATATTTGAAAATCATTATGACACTGTTTTTAATCACCTCTAAAGATTCACACAAGTTAATTACGAATTTAAGAGAAAGAGTTAAGGAACTGGAAGAGCAGCTTCAAGAAAGAGAGGTAGGCGGTCAGGATGAAGAGAACTTTAGACTTTTATCGAAAAGTCTGTTTTTTAGTGGTGTTTTTGCTTTGAGTAGCATATTCCAACAATCATAAATCGCAGTTTGTCTCAGTTGTTCAATTTTTACAATGTACGCTAAAGATTTGTGTCAAAACATTTTAGCTCGTCTCGGAGGAGCAAAAGAAGGTATTTTTTTCACTATATAGGTTGTGAAATAATGTTTTATTTATCAGACGATACATATAACTTTCATTTTTTCTTTCTGACCAGATGCTTCTTTTGGATGAAAACGAGGTATGCCTCACTCGATCTTCTTGTATTCTTATTGATTGTTATTTTATGCTCATTGTTTGCTTTTTACATTCATCATTAAAGTTTTAAGTTTCTTAATAAACTCCAGTTACGTGACCTCAGAAAAGATAACAATCGACTTGAAAGAGACTTGGAGGACAAAGATAAGGTAACCATGACGATAAATGTAGATTTTGATAAAGGTTCATCAAAAGGGACCTTTACGAAAATAAAATAAATTACGAAATTTTGCAACTGTCGGCGGATTCTCTATATTTATGGTTAATGGCTCATAAACTGTCAAGTACCCCATTCTGATAGTGGAAAAAAAGCGCCAGAATCTGCTTTTCTTATAATTTACCGAACTGTTTACTCTTGTGTCCTTGTGTGCTGAGTTTACTTTCAAGTTCAAATTGCTGTTCATTTGAATACGAAAAATCTTTCTACCATCATATTAACATCAGCCCCTTTTTGTACCTCAACGTTTACGTGCGGTTTAAGTTCTACCATATCCAGTAAATGAATGTTCAAAAGTACAACTCTTAAGCCGTACACGAACACGCTGGAAACGTATTTTCAATACGCAGTAACTGTTACGGAGATTCTCCTATACTTCTTGTTGAGCGTGCTGAGTAAGCCATGTTTTTGTTCTTGCTATTTCTTATGATCTTGCGCTTAACAATAGGGATTTCTCTATCTCCACAGAAAATAAAACTTTTACAAGCTAAAATTATAGAATTAAAGAAGGCATTCCAACGAGAACTGGTAAGATGATTTGTTTTTGTAATTTCATAAGTATGGCTGGAGTCAACTCCATAAACTGCAAAAAAAGAACAGCTAAGTAGACACGCATTTTCTTGCAACTAAATGTGCTTTTTTTATTTATAAGAAAATGGCTGCCCCGGGGGGCGAACCTGTGCAGAGAAGTCCTGGAACTCCGAATGGAGACGTCATTGTACACAGCGATGAAGAAAAAGAAAGACAAGACTATCTCGAAGTTAACTTTAAGTATCCTTTGATGTTTCCACTATCGATGATGATGATGATGATGATGAAACTTTATTTATGTGTCTGTTAGGGATCTAGCTCCTGACTAGCAAGGTGCTAATTGGTGACACAGTATAGTTAGACAATAAACATTATCTTGTACTAATTAATATCGAGACAGATCTTAGAAACTACGAGGCACACATTCCAATGAACCAGTTATCCGTTATGTCCTCTTACTATTCTTCCTCAGTCAATTCAGTTAGTTGGGCGATTAATCGGTAGGTTACTAGATTAGTCAGTCATCCAGTCAAGAAGTTAAAGTGACAGACATGACGTTCAGTTAATCAGTCGGTCACCCTGTCCGTTTGTTCGTTCTTCCTTCAGTCGGTCGCTCGTAAAATCGCGCGTACGTCTTCGTTCGGTCGATCGCGATTGATTTCTTTAAATATTTTGCTTCATTTTGGGGGACTTGTTTGGGGAGTTTCCTTCTGGTATCTTCGGTACTGTTGTATCGTTATACGGTGCTCTTTGTGAACTCATCGCCTTAACCAAACGTTAGATATTTAAAACACGTAGTTTTAAAGTACATGTGTAGTACAAACAAGCAGGTAATCATGGTGTTTGTTTTAGACATGCTGGTTGGGATCTGTTAATCGCTGTTGTGCAGCATTCTTGGAAAGTAGTGTAGATCTTCCCCTCTCTTTCCCAATATATTTTTTTTATAGGCGTGGGGTAGTCTGACCTGACTTTATTTTGGGGGGGAGGGGGTAATCAGTGAAGAGTTTAAAACCAGGAATACCCCTTCTTAAACAGAAATAGACTTGAAATCCTCTCGTTTCTTCAGAGTCTCTGTGGCGGTAGATTTTTTACAAATATAATCTTCCAGTCGGTACCGGTACGCCTTTAGTCAATAACTGATTTCATTTCTTGCCGTTTTTACTTTTGTAGTCACGTCAGCTAATCAACGTGATTGGTCACTTGTTAAGATTTACCCCGAAAGAGGACGCATGCGTCAGGGAAGCAATGGAATGGAAGGTTTGTTTGAACATTTAATGTGGTTACTTCTCTGTCATATTATTATTATTATTATTATTATTATTATTATTCTTTATTATTGTTTGTGTCATACAAGTGAATTCCTAAGATTGGCCAAAGCCAGAGGCTTAAATGGCTTATGGTCAGAGACAAAGAGTAATTTTTCAAAGAACAATAGACTAATCTAAGGTATTCTAATCTAATCTAATCTAATCTAATCATAGAAGAAGAATAGTTCGCTAGCGCCCCTACTTGCTACTCTTGCTTCCTTCGTCGTCTTCGTTATAATTGTTACAGTGGCTAACTTCGTTGCAGCTCGGTTGGACTTACGCTCAGAGAAATACTCTAGGTTTCGAGTTGAGTGTTAAGCACAGCTACAACTATTCTGGGTACAGGGTTGTATTCTGTCAGTAGAAGTGCATCATTTAGCGGAGAGAAGTACAAGTAAGATCCCACGAGTTCAGCAGTTTGTGTTATTGAGACGAGTAATGCCTTTATTTTTTGTTTTCTTTCAGTTGCCATTAGATTAGGATTCTTAAAAAGAGTGTTGTTAGTTTTGGGTAAGTCTACATGATAACCTATCCTCAGTGTAGGTTTTACTAAAGCAATTTTTTTTCTCTTCTTTTTTTCTTACCTAAAGGTTGCTTTTCGTCAAAACTGAAATAAATATCTGATTATATGTACAGCAATGCCTCGCTGGTCTAATTAAACTACACTGTAAGTTATCTAATAAAGGCAACCTTATTAATCTAATTTTCGTGAACCTAAGTGGTCAATACGAGCTGCACTATTTTCGCAGTTACTACAGTTACTCTTGTGAAAATATTGAAGGGCAGCAGCCAGGATGAAACATAGTTGAAATATAAAAACGATCTCTGGCTAAAATGATTAAAAACTACGAGCTTTCGACTCCCCGAACTGCAGTCTTCAACGGGTACAATGAATGATAAGAAAGCGATGAGAAAATTTAAATAAAGACATGAACTGCGTAATAATGAGAATGTAAATGATTATGAATATTTGTTAAAAAGAATGTTGTATTGTCCAGGTAACGGGCAAGAATTGTTATCTGCGTTAGGTGTCACTCTGGTATGCTACGCTTCTAATGTTTTTCTGGTTCTAAAGGTGCCTTTGTCAATAATTGACGCGTTTTCAAAATCAATGGCGTGGGTGTTGGACCAGGCGTGATTAGCAATCCTAGAACCTTTGACCGTTGTTCTAGAATTGCTAATCACGCAATGATGGAGAAATATCAAAACTGCGGCCAAAGGTTCTAGAATTGCTAATCACGCCTGGTCCAACAACCACGCCATTGATTTTGAAAACGCGTCAATTATTGACAAAGGCACCTTTAGAACCAGAAAATTATTAGAAGCGTGGCACACCAGAGCGACACCTAACGCAGATAACAATTCTTGCCGACAATACAACATTTTTTGTGACAAATATTCATAGTCATTTACATTCTCATTATTACGCAGTTCATGTCTTTATTTAAATTTTCTCGGCGCTTTCTTATCATTCATTTTACCCGTTGAAGACTGCAGTTCGGGCAGTCGAAAGCTCGTAGTTTTTAATCATTTTAGCCAGAGATCGCTTTTATATTTCAACCAAGTTAATCTTGTGTTTATTAGCTCTTCAACACTCAACTAACTTGCCATAAACATTTCTGTTGCAGATGGAAGCATAGAACGTAGACAAAAACAAAACTTTTTCTTCAGGGTTTATCCTGTTTTTCAAATGACATGAGGTGGCCACGAGACTCTATGTCATCATCATCATCATCATCATCTCATTTTTTCTAACTTATAACGGTCTAAATTTTCTTGTAAAATGCAGCGATAAGTTATAAACGCAGCGGAGTTAATATTCAAAATGTTATAGGAATTATGAAAACTGAACCAAAAAATAGGACATCAATAGACAATTTTTCCGTAAAAGTCAGTTACAGAAATAACCTTTTGTGAAAGCGTTACCTCTCGTTGACAGAACTGGTCATGACAATAAAGTGGAAGCTGGAATCAGCACCTTACAAAAATATATATAGAAAAATAACCTGACAATTACAGAAAATATTATGTGGAGGGAGGTAAAATATCTTCTAGAATATATTTTTAAGATAAAACGTCAAAATTAAATTTATCTAAAGACGTGATAAAATTCATCAGGAAGGAGAATAAATTATTGAAGTCATTATTATTTATCTCTCGAAATGGATGAGAATTTTTACAGACTGAACATTTTCAGACACAAGTCAAGAGTGTAATATATTATTTGTAATTGAGCAAAAAAAAAAAAAAAAATATTTGGGAATACTAAAATAAATGCTGCCAGAAATTCGAACTTTGACATGAAGAAACTATCTCTTGTATGTGTTTAACTCTCAGTAACGGAGTGAGAAGACCGTTCAAACGGTGGCAAACAGTGTTGCCCCCCCCCCACATCCCCCTCCCTGCCCCACAAAAAAAATTTAAAGAAACAAGTAATTACAGTAATGTCTTATTTGATTCAGCTATAGAGCTGCAATTTTTAAAGCTTGAATAAATTATTTAATGACCTACAATAAAAGACAGTGCGACCGATTTGGGTGACAACTTTCCTTTATGTGTTATTCAATTTTAAACCAAACCTCTTGCAATACGCTGTATTAGGCACCTTTTTGACAGACGGACTCTTTATACACTCCAAAATCTTGACCCTTAACAATCTGACTACTCCAAAATCCGCTTTGGATTTCCTAATAATACGCTTTGAATACTTTATTGACAGCCGGGTGCTTTTGGTTGAATTTAGCTATAAAGGGCATTGAATTACTCAAATTGGTTAATTGTAGTACCACTTGTAGTCACAAGACAACTATTATCATATTTGTCAATCAAAGTTCTGAATTTTTTTTAGGCCTTATTTCCGTAGGGTTCGTTACTGCGAGGATCGCTTTCATACATTTCGTGAAACCACAGTACACACACAAATGATTTTCATATATTAAAATTCATTGTTATCACTTCAACGGGTTTAGCTATGACCAGCTCCCAGTTGGCTTGTTAGCTCAGTGGGTAGAGCACTGCACCGCTATCGCAGAGGTCATGGGTTGAAATCCCGTACGGGCCTGAATTTTTTCAGGCCTTACCTCTACTACTACATGAGTAAGGTTCATTACTACGAGGGTCGCTTTCATACATGAAAGTTTGATATATTACTCCTTTTCATAAATGAAACTTTCGTTCAAATTTCTACATTATTTTATATTTTCTGTGGTCTGAGACTACGCCTCAATTCTACAGTTCAAAACGTTTGCACATTATATTTAGTAACAAGCAATAATGGTTAAAGTTGATTTGTACAACGCTCACGAATCACCTTGTTTTCACGACACAATATACTTTATTAACGATGCGGGAAAAGCTTTTTTTTCCGACTAATATTAATTTGCTACTTAGCATGGAACATTTTTCTTATTTTTACCATAGTCCATTTAAGTGAAGAAACAATTGCAAAGTTGTCTTAACGTTTCCTTAACGGCGCTATGAACTTCTTTGATCTTCCAACAATAAAGAAGGGGATTTAGTAAGGAATTAAGGTTGACAAAAGCAACTGCAAAGATTTGTGCTACGAAAAGTGTCGAAGTTAATCCACAGATGAGCGTTATAACCGTGGCTAACATAAATGGGAGATAGCAAGAGATTAACGTCAAGTGAACCCACAGTGAATTGATAACTGTCTGTTTGTATCTCGCCATCATCAGCTGGGCAGCTTCTCCTTGACTCCCATGATCTTGCACGGCCTTTCGCCGGCACCGAAAATAGTGATAGATTCTTGTGTAGGAATAAGTGGAGGTTGTTATCTTCAACATGACTGTTACGCCGCTAGCAAAGGAGTATACCCTCGTGCTCCACAACGAAGTGGCACCCACCAAATCGCTTTGAACCCACAGTAGAAAGACAACAAAACGAACTCGTTTTACTGTTACAACTTGCCTGTATCGTACTTGTAACAACAAAGCCATCAGTCGATCCACCGAAATTACGCTTACCGTCGACAAAGATACACCGGAGAAAATTGTACTTGAAAGAAAGGCTATGTATTCCAGCCGTCGACATTCTTCAAAGGTGCTTTCTCTTCAGTATTGCCGTCCAAATAAGAGCAATTGATACTGGCTGTGAAATAAAGCCAGCGCAAAGGTCAGTGATTGCGAGATTTCGAAGCAGCAGTTTGGATGGAGGATGAAGACTATTTTCTCGGCGAAGAGCGACCAGGATCAAAACGTTTACCAGGGCAGTCGCTTCAGAAAGAAAACCATATATGATCGCGAACAACCTTGCCAAGGCAGGGAGGGAGGGGATATTTATTGCCATAATGCCCGCTACAATGTACCGATCGGTTCGTTAATTCGAGGAAATTCATCAGTTCGTCACAACGACACGAGTCAAGTCAAAGGTCGAACATTCCCAAGAAGTGATGTCTAAGCTTTGATCAAGAGAAAAGGGAGTGTTCTTAGGTTCTGCAGTTCTCCAATAATACATGCCCTCTAATTAATTTCGCTACAAAAACTGTCATTAATCATTATTTTTAAAAGTCGAGTTTCCAGATTATTAGACACTGTAATACTTGAAACTCAAAGTATAGCGGCACTTGAAAATGCACTTTTAGAACACTCAATAAAACCCCTGATTAATAAAGCGATCATTATGGAAATTTTTTTCGTTTCTTCACAAGCGTAGGAGAACGAGAAAATAGTAATAGGGAAACGATACTGACACTTAGGTTTCGCTATTCGAAATCCTACTCGTGATTTACGGAGAGGCCGTAGGCTACACACTCAGGCCACATTCTAAGTTCATAGATAGTAGGCGGTAATATATTGCTTCCCCATAACAACCCTCAGAAGAAATTGTGTTGCATGTACCGTATGAGATCTTTGATGCTTGACAAGGGGAAAATTATGAAAGCTTATGAAGAATACTCTTGTATAGATCTATTCGAGTTATCGCTTGAAACACAAAACCAACTGTACGTAATCAACTTACATAATTGCTTTCTTTATTTAAAACTGTTGACTGCTTCTGAGAGGCTAACTGATGTCGATATTGGTAAAGTTGTTGGAGTGACGTACTATTAGAAATGAATAAAGGCTGATAGTTTCTAAAGAAACTGTTTGGGGTTGCGTCTGTGGGGGTAACGAAATAATTTGAATATACCAACAAAGTTGGAATGGTAAATTGGCCACCGTTACGATTATAAAAGCTGACGTTTCGAGCGTTAGCCCTTCGTCGGAGCGAATAGGGGAATAGGCCATTTTACAGTTGTGTACTTGGTTGCCAAGCCTTTGATTTGGAGTGAGGCTGAAGGTGACCTTGTCATGATAGAGATCTGTATCTAGTTAGCATGATAACAAAGTAATTTACATTTGAAAGGCAGCAAGGTTTGTATCAAAACAAGGTCACCCTTAGCCTCACTCCTGTTCAAAGGCTTGGCAACCAAGCACACAACTGTAAAATGGACTATTGTGGGTTGTGTGTGCTTTTAAAGGCAGAAAAAGGAGCTACGTGATTGGTGGGAACATGGCTACGAGAAAAACACGAAAAATTAGGGGAATGAAAAGCGTTCGTTGATATCTGTGGGATTTAGACTGCCGGTTTGAAAGATGAGCTTTTGTTCAAGAGTTTTTCGGCTTTGCGTGGTACCTAAGTGAAAGGAAAGGCCGCAGATTGCCATGTGTTGCTTAGAATGGTTAGGTAAATTAAGATGTCTAGCGAATGGTTTCGATGTGTCCTTGTCATTTCTCTCCACGTCGCGAAGGTGTTCTCGGAATCGGTCACCTAGTCTTCTGCCTGTTTCGCCGATGTAAAAATTTTTTTAAATAATTGCAAGTTATGTGATAGATTACATTAGCGAAGGTGCACGTGAAGTGATCGGTGATCTTAATGGATCGTTTGGGTCCCGATATTTTCTCAGTGTTATGAATGAAAGGACACGTTTTGCATCGTGCACGAGCGCATTTAAAAGTGCCTGGTTGGTCATTAGTCTGAAAAGAACTTCTGACCAAAAAATTGCCTAGGTTTTTTTCGCGTTTGAATGAAATGAGCGGAGGCTGCGAAAAGATAGTGCTTGTCTCTGGATCGTTTTGAAGTAATTTAAAGTTTTTAAGAATGATGGATTTAACTGAGTGGTTGTGAGGGTGAAACGTGAGAGTGAATGGAATGCGGTCGGAATCTTCCTTTTGTGATGTGTGTAGTGCTGAATGTCGTTCAATAAGTTGGGCGCGGTGGTAACCCGCTTGAACGACAGAATCAGGGTAACCAGTTTAACGAAAAACTGGCACATTGACTCTGATTTTTGGTGGAAATCAGAGTGATCACTACATAAACGACGAAGTCTTAGAAACTGAGGAAAAGGAATGGAATTCTTAACGTGAGATGGATGCGAAGACGAATACAACAAGTAATTATGCGAGTATGTAGGTTTGTAATACACACTAGTGCATAAACCGTTGCCTTCAATTGAAACTTTGATGTCTAAAAAGGATAAAGAATTGTCAGAATCTTCCCAGGTATATTTCAGAGCCGGTGAAAAGAATTGACTGCGGTTATGAATTGAGTCAGCTCCTCTCTGGTAGAGGAGGTGGCGCCGATACAGTCGTCGATGTAGCGACCGTAGAGTTCAGGTTTGGAGCCGTTGCATTGGCTGAAAAATTGGTGTTCGAAAAAACCTACAAAAAGATTGGCATAGCTAAGTCCCATTTTGGCACCCATGGCTGCACCATTGGTTTGCTTGAAAAAGTTGTCCCCGAATGAAAAACAATTGAGTGTGAGCACTAGTTCGGCTAAGCGTAATAGTGTTTCAGATTTAGATTCCTTAACAGTACGCTGATCAAAAAATGTTTAAGGGCCAGAAGGCCTTCGCCATTAGGAATGACAGTGTAAAGAGACGTAATATCCATGGTGAAAAGAAGTTTGTTTTGGCCAAGGAAATTAAAGTCGCGAAAAATTTGAAGAGCGTGCTGGCTGTCTTTAATATATGATGGAAAAGTATTGACGATGGGAGCCATAATTTTGTCTAGATAGCTGGAGATAAGTTCGGTAGGGCAACTGCAAGCCGAGACAATGGGCTGACCCGGGTAGTTAGGTTTGTGAATTTTAGGTGACTGTTATATCTACTAAGGGCTCGTCCACACTAACGCGGATTCAAAAGTATGCGGATTCGTTTTACCGCAAACGCATCGATTGATCCGGGTCCACTCTACCGTTTTCACTGCTTTTCCGACCGTCCACACTAACACGCTGCGAATCTACTGTGAGGCATGTTAGTTATTCTGCGCATGCTCTGAAAGACGCGCCTGCGTTATTATCGGTTTTCCCGCCGGTACGAAATAAACACTCTTTGCAGCTTCAAAATCTTCTTGTCCTGGCCTGCCGTGTGTTCAAGCCAATTCGCCGATATGAGGTCCTAGAAAATGCTATTTCCCTCATAAGATTCGTTGTTCTTCTATGTGAGAATAATATATTAAATAGAGCGACATTAATTCCAAACAAGTGAGTAACAATAGAAGCAAATTTTGGTCCGCCATGTTTGTTTTGATGTTTGGTTTTCGCGCGAGAGCGTGTTATTGAACACGTACTACAGCTGACGTCATCGTTTCCATTTTTATCCGGATCCGACCGTACACACTAGCAAAAAGATATACGGATTCCTTTTTATCCACTTTCAACAGCGTTTCCAAACTTATACGGATTCGGTGGATCCGATCCGCTTGTTAGTGTGGACGGAAGGCCTAAACGTATCAAAAAGTATACGGATTCGAACGAATCCATGTTAGTGCGGACGGGCCCTAATTTAGAATCTCTTCGATTACCCATTCAATATGTTTCCTCTGCGGTTACGTTTAATATAGAGACCACTTCAGTCTGTCACCGATATTAATCACAACTGCCTTTAAATAGGATAATTTGGTTTGAACAATTGCGTTGATGTAATTTGCCACCGGAAAAAAAGTTCTTAAGCATCACCATCGCTCTAAACACTTACCCATTGCCATAAAATAGCTTGTTTCCGGCCAAATCTTGCTCGTCTTCTCACTGATTCAAAGGTCGACCTCAAATGACTTATTAATGACCATGAATTGTTTACGTAAATTCCACTGTCAATACGTTACCCAATAGAGAGAGCCTAGCCCAAACTTTGGAGATTATTATGTTGATTTAACTAAAAACCAGAATTTTGTGTCCCAAAAGCATTAATATTTAACCACGAGCACTGAAGATTCTCAGTTATCTTCATCTGTGAAGATAACTCAGTTGTTATGGCGATTAATTCGGGTGAGCATAAAAGCAGAACGGTGAAACGAAAGAACGGTGGAACGGCGGAACGGCGGAATGGCGGGAAAATTACCCCAATTCTTAAAAGACGGAAGGGCGGAAAAGTACCCCAAAAGAGCTAAGGATGCAAATTATGACCTTGAAAGCAACGACTCGAGGAATATTTTGAGTCGATGTTGCTTAAAAAGGCGTAATTTTCCCACAAATTATATGTCATATTGTTCCATACGCTCGAGACTTGCTATCAATGACTTATTAAAGTTCTACCACAAAATCTACCGTGACCCATGACATGACGCACGTGATCATTCACAGGCATATTTCACCATCTCTTTAGCAAGCGCGGCGACCATATTTTATTGCTTAAGTTTTAGAAACAGACACTGGAAGAGAACATTTAAGGAAAGTTTAAAAAACATCACTGGATTACTTAAATGTACGCGAGCGTGCGTCATATGGCTCACTTTGAAAAAAAGTGACAGCCTCGGAGTGAAAGTTGCTTGCACTTATGATGTCAGCAAACAATTGCCTGAAAAAACCAAATTTTTATCTGGAATAACTGCAGAAGTCCCATTGACGTTTGGCCGCAAAATACGGAGGTGTTAAAGACTAAAAGAACTCTAGAGGTGCTTGGCATATGAACTGGCGAGGGGAAACGAAAAAATTACTTTATGAAATAGTACTTTGTGAAATGGTACTTTGCGGAATAATACTGTGGGAAGTAGTACTCGTCAAATGGCACTTTGCGAAGTAGCACTTTCCGAATAAAAAATGACCGAAATGGTACTTTGTGAAGTGGCACTTAAAGAAATGGCCATTGCGAGATTACAATTTGCGATTTTTTACTTCAGTTTGGGAAATGCTATTTTGTGAAATACTCATTACGAAATGGTATTTCGCGCAATTGTACTTTGCAAAATAGTATTTTACGAAATGGTAAATTGCGAAGGGATCATAATGTGATCAGAACCCGATACATGTACTTTCGATTGATTTTTTATTTCTTAGGTCTCAATGTAGCTGCAAGGAACGCTTAACTGTACAATGAAAAATGATCAGTTATATCGCTGATAATCTGTGATGCTTACATTGCGAACTTTACAAGTTTGATGACAGATGGCACTTTCTTGCGAGATCACTTTGAGTAATCACAAAGACATTAACTTGCGATGAAGAAAACGAACGATAAGGCTATTATATCATGTTTCCAGTAACATCATGGATCTGATAACTGACGTGGTATCCATCGCAATAAACTTTTTTATTCGTAATCCCCTTTACGAAAATTTTAATCGAAATAATCTCACTCATTTGTAACACTGTATTCTTTGGGTTTGTGTACCAGTTCTTGTTGCTTAACTGCTCTACTCGGAACAAATGACAGAAAGTATCATTTACGCTATTTAAGAGTGATTTCTACCCTTTTTAATTATTCCTTCAAAGTCTTACCCAATTTCTACAATTCACGTATTGACAACATCTGAATGATAGTAAAAACTGAGTAGGGTTAAGTTCACTAATTACTTTATTTTCACTAAACGCAATACACTTTACTAGAAATGCGGAAAAGCTTTCTTTTCGACGCTAAGTTCCTAAGCTTCCTCGTATGAGATCTTTGGCGTCGCATTTTTTGTTCACATTTTTGCCGCAGTCCCCTTAAGCGAAAAAACGAGAGTAAGACTGCTATCGTTTCCTTTACTGCTCCCCGAACTTCTTTGATCTTCCAATAGTAGAGAATTGAATTTAGCAAGGAGTTGAGATTCATCAAACCAACCGCTAAGAGTTCTGCTCTGCTTGATCCACGGGTAGACAGTGTTGTCACTACTGCAATAGGATAATAGCATGTGACTAACGTTACATGAACCCACAGTGAATTGATCACTGTCTTTTTGTAACGCTTCATCAATGCTTTTTGATTCATGCAAAAAACAGTGTAGAGCCGGAAGAGAAAAAAATCTTTCTTGTCACATTATGCACCTCTTTTCCATTTTTTCCATCCGTTTCAATGATCAAACTCAATAGCATTACAATAAATATAGTTAAACAATCATTTAAACCATAGATTTATGCACAAATTACGATTTGTCATGATCAAGTGCTGCAACAATTTTATTTGGTGTCCTTGTGTTTTGTGGTTCACTAGAGGAATCTCTATCACCATGGAAATGGTTCTTTCCGAGATTGTAGTTTGCGAGATGGTACTTAGCGAAATAATACTTTCTGAAATGGCTCTTTGTAAAAGGGTTCTTTACGAAATAGTTCTTCACTAAATGGTCCTTTACAAAATGGGAACTTAGAAAAAAATGCTGTTGTTGTGTTGTTACTTCTTATCATTTACGCTATGACAAAGCGATTTTTACCCTTTTTACAGATCAAGTATTCGTTCAAATTTTTGTATTTTTTATATTTTTTAGTCTCTTATATCTGTTGGTCTTAGATTGCTTTCATATTTTATAATTTACAACAAAATAATCATAACTAATAACAACCAAAAAATTGAGTCGTGTAACTTTTACGAATCGTTTTAATTTTCACCACTCGATATACCATGATGCCCGAAACGCTTTCATTTGGAACAGATTCTAGACCTACAAAGCATGAGGTACTTGGTGTCGCATTTTTCTCCTCACTAATTTTTCAGTCCCAGTAAGTGTACAAGCTAGCAAAAAACTGTGTTACCATTTCCTTTACTATGCTGCGAATGATTTTGATCTTCCAACAGTAAAGAATCGGATTAAGCAAGGAATTAAAGTTAACTAAGGCAACCGCCAAGAGTTGTCCCTTGTAAAGTGTTACGTTTAGTCCACGAATAAGTGATAAAGCTGTTATTAGTGAAAAAGGAAAATAGCATGCTACTAATGTTATGTGGACCCATAACGAATTGATAACTGTCTTTTTGTATCGCGACATTGTTAGCTTGGCACCTGGTCCTTCACCTCTATCTTGCACGAACTTCCGCCGACGCCAGATATTGTGAAAGATTCTTATGTAAGAATAAGATGAGATTGTCATTTCTATCGTAACCATTACACCGCATAGGGAAAGGTATACCTTCATGTTCCAGTACGCAACTGCACCCACTAAAATATTTTTAACCCACAGCAGAAAGAGGACAATACGAACTCGCTTTACGGTTACAACTTGTCTATATCGTATTCCAAACAACAAGGCCATGAGTCGATCCACGGAAATGGCTGTGACCGTCGACGAAGATACACCTGAAAAAACTGCAGAGAAAAAAAAGGCTGAGTATTCCATCGAAAGGCATTCTTCCCCGCCGCTTTTGTTTATTCCTGCCGAACTGATAGCAACTGCTAGTGGCTGTGAAATTAGGCCAGCGCAAAGGTCAGTGATTGTGAGATTGTAAAGCAGAAGTTTTGATGGAGGATGAAGACACTCATCTCTGCGAAGGGCGACCAGGATTAAAATGTTGACAAGAGTCGTCGCTAGTGATAGAAAAGTAAAGAAGACCGCGAGAACTGTTGCCCAGGTAGGGACATGATATTTATCTTCCCATTGCCAATTGCAATACAGAGATTGGTTCAATTCTTTGTGGAAATACATCAGCTCGTTTTAATCAGATGAGTCAACTTGAAGGTCGACCAATTCATCGTAAATACTAGTAAAGCACTGCTTTTAAATTTGCGGAAAAGACAGTTTAGAACCGGAAAAGAAATAAATCTTTCTTGTCACACTCTGTTGCTCTCTTTCATTTCAAATTCAGTTGAATAATTAAACCCAACTCAGCACTACAAAGGATAGTGATTAACATTTATTTGATCACGAAATTCGTTTAACAAATGATAGTTATTTATTTGACATAGTATCACAAGACAATTGAGCACAAGTCACGATTTGTCATAGATCAAGTGCTGCAATTGGAAATTATATCTTATGGTGTCTTTTACAGAAATCAGCTCACTTAATGCTATCTACACAAATTGCAGAGAGTCCAGAATGCAGCTGCACGCCTTATATTCCGGGAGAGCAGATTTTATCTGCCTATGTCATTACACTGGCTGCTTGTAAAATATCTCTCCGTGCATTCTTTAGGTTGACACCTTCTAACTCTTCTCATAATTCCTCTGATAAAACTGATAAGTATAAAAAACGCTGCAGAACAAGTCTTGGTGATATGATCAACCATAGACAGGTTTAAGTCAAACCAGACTCCATGGTTTTTTGAAAGGAGAGTGTGGAGCTATATTTTCTTTTCTACTTTTCATGAGTCCAATATTAACTTTGGCGAATGCTGCTTCGTGCCAAACAAAAGAAACTCAGTTCCTTCCTCGTTCAATAATAGTTTATTCTCACGCATCGAACACCTGATCGCCTTAAATCAACACTCCATAACAGCAATGGCGCACGAGTGACCCGTCTCATATGCGGGGCTGAAAGTTGGGTAACATCTGCGTAGCAGTGGAAAGATAACAGAAAATTTTGGACGATATCTAGTAACGATTCGAAGTCTTACCTCTAAGATACTAGTTGGGCACTGCTGTCAACTGGGCTATGAAGCCACACGTTGGGGGCGAGGTAATTTATTTTCTTTAAAAACTGTGATCAGATTCATTCACAGGAAAGAAAATCCCCCGTAAAATTTTCCTCGCTCGCCTTGACTCCCCTTGACTCCTCTTGACTCGAGGGACAGTAAATGTGCCGGTCTTCAGTTCCTTGTAAAATATTGCTCCGGGAGATAAACCTTAGAAAGGAAATCCTGGAAGTCCAATGGTGACGTGATTGCACACAGCGATGAAGAACAGGAAAAATCAGAAACAAGACTATCTCGCAGTTAATTTCTACATGACTGTGTAGCATCCTTTGATGTCAAAAATGTTGGGACAGAACTGGTACTGACGAGGCATCTTTGGCAACAAATCGTTTATCTTTTATGAGAAATTTTGTTGAAATAACCACACGTTTTTCACTTATAGAACTGACTGGTTTAGTACGACACTTCTTGTTATTAACTTTTATCATTTACGCTATTGACTGTGTGCTTGTTACCCTTTCTACCTATTAAGCATTCGTTCATATTTTTAACCTTTTATTTGTGTTAGTCTTTAAGATCTGTTAGTCTTAAATTACGCGAAAAATTTATAATTCAGAACACAAACAATTATTTCTAATAACAACCAGAATAGTCAAAGATTAAGTTGATTGACGTTAACGATCCTCTCTATTTCCACGACAACATAAATGTTTAAGATGTGTGAAACGCTTTCGTTTCGACTTCAGATTCTTATGAAAACTAATTTTTTTCCCGCAGTAAAAAAAAAATTAAGCGCAAAAACCTTTTTAACGTTTCCTTTACTTCGTTTTGAATGTCTTTGATCTTCCAACAGTAAAGAATTGGATTTAGCAAGGAATTGAGGTTAACTAAGGCGATCGGCAAGAGCTGTCCCTTGTAAAGAACTAGGTTTAATTCACGAATAAGCATTAAAGCTTTCACTATTGTAAAAGGAAAATAGCAAGTGACTAATGTTATGTGGACCCACAATGAATTGATAACTGTCCTTTTGTATCGCGCTATCGTTAGCATGGCAACTGCTCCTTGTCTTCTAAGGTCTTGCACGGTCTTTTGCCGACGCCAAATATTGATAAAGATACTTGCGTAGCAATAAGTTGTGATTGTCATATCTAACATCACCATTACACCGCATACAAAATAGAGTGCTTTCGTGTTCCAGAATGAAACAGCACCCACCAAAATGCTTTCGACCCAGATTGCAAAGATGACAAAGCGAACACGCCGTACTGTTACAACATGTCTATGTTGTACTCCTAACAACAAAGCCATGAGTCGATCCACAGAAATGACGCTTAACGTCGACAACGATACACCGGAGAAAACTGAGATGGAAAAGGTGGCTGTGCATTCGATCAGCAGGCATTGTTCCCAGATGCTTTTGCTTATTTCTGCCAAATTGAGAACAACGAATCCTGGCTGTGAAATTAAGCCAGTGCAAAGGTCAGTGATTGTGAGATTGCAAAGCAGAAGTTTTGAGGCAGGATGAAGACTGTTATCTTTTCGAAGGGCGACCAGGATCAAAATGTTTGTAAGAGTAGTTGCTAGCGATACAAAACCAACGAAAACCGCGACAAACGTTTCCAAGGTAGGAACATGATATTCATCGTCCCAGTGACCATTGCAAAACACCGATTGGTTTGGTACTTCGTGGAAATACATAATTTCAACCGAAGAAATGAGTTGACGTAAAAGTGAGATATTCAGGCGTATATTATTAGGCGGTGATAGACGCTATTGAAGCTCTGCCTTCATATTCACACTCCACTTCCCAAAATCATTTCCGAGCAAGCCTCTTCGCTCAAAACTGCTGTTCACTTGAAAGCAAATGTTACAATAAACGTATTAACATTAAGTCCTATTCTAACCTTAATATTTCAGTGCCTTTTAAGTTTTTAAATACCTGGGAAATAAATGTTCAAAGTGTAACACTTAAGCTTGCAACACATGTACCTTCTGCGCATGGAATTGTTTTCAACATATGGAAACTGTTCTAAAACCGCTCGGGTACCTTTTATTGAGCCGGCTGAATTAATGTGGAGTTCAACAGTATTTTTTATTTATTTTTACATCAAATCTAGCGTTTTAAATGCGAAACTTGACTGAGGTGTTCGGCATAGCGAAAAGGTATTTTTCGAATGTTAATTTGCGAAGGTGCTTTCCGAGTTTTCGCTTTACGAACTGACACTTCAAATCTTGACGCACCAGTTTTTTAATTTGGAGATACGTTTGGGATACATAGCTATAACTTGACAGGGGGACCTGTCAATGAACTTTTAAAGAAGTGAACGGAATTTCTGCCTCTAAAATATACTCTACTAGAGATTATGTATTTCTCCCGGCCTAGTAACGGATTCAAAAGATTGCCTAAACGGTGACAAACATTATTTTTCCCCAACAAAAGAGAACATCAACAGTAAACGAAGCTACCCTTGTAAAGATTTAGCTGATTGAGCTCTAAAACTGTACTTTAAAGCTTCAATAAGCTATCCAATTATCTCCTTCGTCACAAAGAGATGACCTACCGCAACCAGTTTGAGAAGCAATTGCGTGACATACCAGTTATATAATACAATGCCTTAATACCTAACAATCTTTGACTACTTTCCTAAAATCTAAATTAAGTGTACAAACAATGCACCCTGAGTTCTTCATTGGCAGTGGAATGTTTTGCTGGAATAACCACAGTCACTTCTTTATATCGTATCATTGCTTAGTTAATTGTCATACTACTTGCAGCCTTAACTCTGTCCTAGAAAACGAGTAATTAAAAGCTTCCAGTACTAAAAAAAAGAAATGAGGTTGTTGTGTAGCGCTCTGATCAAATTTTTGTACTATAAGATCCAGTCGGTAACTCTCTCAATGGACTGATGTTCATTTTCTTATAAGTTTTATATTCTTATAAATGAACATAGTACTCTCTAACCGTATGACAAGCTTGCCTATTCTAAAAACTTGTTTGCAAGGTTATATAATTTATTAGAATTGCAAATAGAAGCTTCAAGTTAGTCTCTTATGGGGGAGGATGGAGGAATTGAGAGCATCGTGTTTGAACTTCAGAGACGGAAATTGCTTAAAGTAGGAAAGGTCCTAGCAGGTGTCACGCAGTTTGGACAATTGGAGAACGGGAAGCCGGAATTCAAACTTTGATGGGAGTCGAACTCCTGCAGTTCCATATAAAAGTTGGCTCCTCTACCAACTGAGTTACAACTTGTAGCCACGTAGTCTTCTCGGATAGAGACGAATAAATGGAAGTCCCGTCTCCTGCAGGGTTAGGGGACGTAGGAGATGTTAATTTCCCACGCACGAGATTACTGTGTGATTGATGTCCTCTCCTGGGGTGGGATGGGTGGGTACAAAGGAGTTAGGTGTCAATTTGGACGAAAGTTCTGTTCCTTTCTCCTGCCATTCCTGTGGCGAATGAATTAAACTTAACTAAACTAAGATAAAATTCAACTGCAGAAACGATCCTTGAAAAATTCACAAGCCCCCATACAATTTCGAAGAAAAACTGAACTCCAAAACGCGATTATCTCACTTCCATTCGAATAGCTCAAAGAAGGAAGCAAAATTTCATTGCTGGTAATCAGGGATGATTACATTTATTAAGAACGGAAAGTTTAGAAATTTTTTGATGGTCACGGCGGAATCGTAGCATAAATCAAGTCATTCTGCTTTAACTTAATGGTACTTTACCATTTCGTTACGTACCCTTTGGCAAAGTGCCATTAAGGAAAAGTACCATTTTACAAAGACTCTTTCAAAAGTGCCATTTCGCGAAGTGCCAATTCCCAAAGTAATACTTTTCGTAAAGTATCACTTTTCGCAAAGTACCAATTCGCGGAGAACCCACGATTTCATATCGTTTCGTTTCGCAAATTGCAACGACTCTTATTTTGGTCAATTCGGTGAGCTTTCTCACAAAAATTCGAAAAGCCCAAGAGATCCACAATGTGAAGGCTGCTACCCAATGGCACGAAATGGTTAAAGATTTCCACAGGAAGTTGAAAAAAGACAAATGACAAGATAACATCCTGTGGGTAACAGGATAAATTCGTCAAATTTTGACAATGCAATCCAAATTTCTGTTTGCCTGCACCAGCCAAATGCCAATATTTTCCACTAGTAAATCAAGTTTGCTCCAAGAAAGATGAGGAACGGATATTTTTCGAAGTTTCAGCAGATTTCTGCGAAGTCTGAAGTTAACATACAAACAAACAAACAACAACAACAACAAAAAACAAAACAGGGAAACGGCGATTGAACGCTCATAAACACTAAACACGATTTGAATTATATATTTATTTTGTAGCATATGTTTGTAAATGTTTACCCTACAACAAGAATGACCAAAACTAAGCCGAGATACACGTAGACAATCGATTAGTTTATCTACATTTACTCCTAGGGAAAATTGAGGACATCAGAGTATAGGCTAATGATGTCACTATGTATTGCTATGTATAGCGGTGCAACCTTTAAAAGGGCGTTTTTTGCACACCCCCCCTTGAGTGGGTTGAAAATTTTAAGTCCCCAAGATGTTTGATTCTTTTAATGTACAGAAACTTTTTCTTATATTAACTCGCCATTGAGTCCTTATGGCTTAGTTTTAAATCATCGGAGAGCAAAACCAAAATTTTGAGGTTTGATTCTCTTTGGGACTCAAAATTGCTTTCGTGGTCCCGCGTTTGCGACAAGATGTAAAGACATATGCGTGCCTCTCAATTTCCTTTTCATTCTATCCATTGTCAAGTTTACCTGACTAATCTCTAGTCCACTAATTTGAAACCTCAATAAAATATCCCTCTACAGTGTACCTCGTACTGAACGAAAAGATGACCTTCCAGAGCCAATTCGAGTGACAACTGTTCTTATTCTGTTCCGTTAATTTTTAAATTCATTACACCCAGAGCACTATGAATACCTAAAATGCGCGCATTTTATGAGTATCCCATAGTTCTCTTTATTGTAATTTTCATTAGCTAAGGGTGATTCTACTTTCAGCCCTACTGTGTTCCTCGAAACAAAATGTTTCATAGATTATTTGAGAAAAGTTCAAATATTTTACATACTTTTTACAGACTGAGAAAAGTTCAAAGGTTTACATCCTTTTTAAAGAAATATTTTAAACAATACGCGTGCTCTCTTCTACGATAGGTGTGTTTACATGAAATTATGTGCCATAGCATCAGTTGCAGACCTTTCTCGAATTTTCCCAACCACCTTCGTGTTTAGGTGAGGCTATGTAAACAAGCGGAAAAATTCCTCTCAGGCTATTATTTCTCAAACATGCTTTAAAGAATTTGCATTGTTTGTATTCCCCTGATATGTGTCACTTAGACTACGCTCAAGTTCTACACTCTGTACATACCTATATCTAATGACAATAATGGTTAAAAATTGAGTTTACCAATCATTTTATTTTCTAGATTTACCATGATTTTAGTAATGCGGAATGAGCTTTCCTTTCAATTTTAAACTTTTGTGTCTTATTATTTCCATTACCGCTTCTCGAACTTCCTTGATCTTCCAACAGTAAATAAGTAGAGTCAGCAGTGAATGTAGATTGACTAAAGCAACCGTGAAGGTGAATGCTACAAGAAGTGATAAGTTTAATCCAAAAATAATAATTAAAGCGGCTACTACTGCAAAAGGAACGTAGCATGTTACTAATGTTAAGTGAACCCAAAGTGAATTGATAACAGACTTCTTGTATCGCGCCATCGTCACTGTAGCACCTGCTTCTTGTACGACTTTTCGTCGACGCCAAATAGGGAGAAAGAATATTGTGTAGGAATAAGTTGAAATTGTAGTCTTGAACACAACTGTTACCCCAAATATGAAACAGTATGCCATCTTGTTCCAGAACGACACGACACCCACTAATATACTTTGGACCCAGATTAGAAATATGGTAACACGTACTCGCCTTACGGTTTCTACATGTCGATATCGTGTTCCTAACAACAGAGCCAAAAGTCGATCCACTGAAATGGCGGTTAGCGTCGACAAAAATACACCTGAGAAAATAGGAGCTAGAAGCAAGGCTGTGTATTTTAACACTTCATAGTGTTCCCAATATTGGCTTATTGCTGTCCAATAAAAAGCAATTGATACTGGATGTGAAATAAAGCCAGCTCCAAGGTCGGTGATGGTGAGATTGTGAAGAAGCAGTTTTGATGTAGGGTAAAGACTCTTATCTCTGCGAAGCTAGACAAGGATCAAAATATTTTCAATAGTGGTAGTTACGGATTGAAAACTGTAGACGACTGTCATGAGTGTTGGCAAGTAAGGTACTTGAAATATGTAGCCCCATATTCCATCGCAAAACATTGTATGGTTCGCTGCTTTGTGAAGATTCATCAGTTCGTCCTAAAAAAGATGAATCAACGCAAAGCTCGGTTATTCGCAGAACAAGACGCAAAACTTTGATGACGAGAAAAAGAATGAGTTCTAAGATCAAGTTGTTTCAAGAGCATTAAGTGAAGTTTGAGTTAAAGCTACGGTTTTCTTATTCTTGATGTCGAATTCAACATTCTCGTGCCGCCTCTCTTAAATTTATTGCATTTGTAATGTAGTAGGCCTCCGTCGGTCAGGGTCGACCATGGGTATAGCATCCTAGTTGTGTGCTTGGCTGGAGCATCGGCGATTATGACTGTGAAGACCAATGCGTGGATGGCAGTCCTTCTTTCAAGTGTTGCATGTGTATGCTGTCTGTTGGACAAAGCTGACACGAAGCTTTCTGCGGGCCCGCCTCTCTGTGGCGGCTTGTGTCAGCTTCTCCTCTCCTGTTTTGAGGTGCTTGGTCACGGTTCCTCTCCATTGTGACCGATCAGCTGCGAGATTCTGCGAGATTTGTAAATACTCCCTTAAAACAAGTGAATATAAGTGATCTTGCCTTAAAATTAACGCATTTGCGAACATCCATATCGGCTTTCAAGGAATAAGCCTTTACATTACACAACTACTTAGATGCCATACTGACTTAAAAACTAATAAAAGTCCAGAGGCTGTTGTTGCATCAGATACCAGATAACATGCAGTCTTTTTTACATACATGTAGATGGCAAAATCACCGTATACCTTTGCCACACTGGTACATGTTTTACTAAAGAGGGGAGAACGACAATACGTTTTGGATCAAAGAAATATTAAAACAGCTGGTTTTAAACGTGAAATGAAAATTTTCTTTATCAGCGCTTTTCCTAGTATCAGTCATTGCACCCTCTCCTCTTTAGCAAACTGCTATACTGAAAAAGGTTCACCTATAGGGTTGAGCTTACTTTCACTATTTTAAAAGTAGAAATCATATTTTTACCTGCGAGTGAAATTCAAGTGAAGAACAACTGATCCTTGCTAGTGGCAAGAAAAGAGGCCTACAAAAATTCGGGCTTCGACGGGATGAGAGCACTGTTAAACTTTATACCTGGAAGAAATCGATACGTTTTCTCTGGTTACTTCAACACTCTTATTTGTCAAAGTAGAAACAAAAAACATTTAAAAAACCAGAACAGCGACACTTTTGACGAGTAGAATGCAGGTTTTTTACAGCATTGAAATACTACACATCGTTAACGAAGTGATCATTAAGGAAAATTATTATTGGTTTTGTTTATTTCTCTTTTTCCACTGTCATGGAAAAAGTAAAAATTTCTAACAAAAAATTGAATTTCAGTATCTGTTATTCGCAGCTCGAGAGCTACAAAGATCTCTTCAGCATACTTGGCTACGCGTTTGGTTTATATCAACTCTCAAAACGAAACTGAATAGCATGTATTTGACCTGGTTTATCTGGGCTTGTTAAAGTAGAAAAAAAGGTAGAAAATTTGTGAAACGTTTCTTTTACTGCATGTCGAATTTCTTTTATTTTCCAGAAGTAAAGTAAGGAATTTAGTTTGATCAGATTATATGTCAATCTTTGGGCAATAAATTAAAACCGGAAAGGCTTGGTTGAGACCTAAGCATTACGACAATAAGGGGTAAATAACATGCGACTAACGTAGAGTGAACCCACAGTGTGTTTTTAACTGACTTTTTGTACCGTGCCATGTTGGGTGGAGTGCTCTGTGTTGTTTGATCTCCCAAAGTATCTTGCACCTCTCTCTGATACCTTCGAATGGTTCCAAAAATTCTCGTGTAGCAGTAACTTGAGACGATCAAATTCAAAGTTCCTACCGCACCTCTTACAATGGGGTAGGCTCTGTGATTCAAAGAGTAGAGGAATGCGACAAAACTGGCCATGAACCACAATAAAAAGACGACCACACGAACTCGTCTGATAGTTACCACATGTCTGTATCTTATCCCCAGCGATAGAGCCAGGAGTCCGTCCAAACTTGTGACGGTCAACCTCGACAAAGATACACCAGAGAAAATTGTAGATGCAATATAGGTTGAGAATTGTAAGATATCACAGAGATTCCGGCTTCCATTTATGGAAGACAAGATCACAGCTATTGCTAATGGCTGTGCAATAAGGCCAGATCCAAAATCAGTCATGGTCAGAGAGCGAAGCAGAAGTTTTGATGGCGGGTGAACAGATGTTACCTTAGGAAGAGCGTATAGAATCGAAATATTCGCTAAGGTTGTTTTAATGGACTAAAGGCTGTAGATAATCATTAAAAATATTCGGAGGGCATAGAAATGTTGGTCATTTTGCCAGAGGCTTGGACAACCGTTCATAATTCTATGTTTGCCTTCACTCAAATCCATCTTCAACTCTAGCCACTCGAGAAGAGATTAACGTGATATTCGCTTCCTCTTGTCTGGGCGCGACAAGAAACGTTTACTGTGTATTGCAATTGTGTATGAACTTTGTAGGAGAGTGGGTTTTTGTTTTGTATGATAAAGCGTAGTTTTGATGGCGGCTAAAATAAATTCAAGATTTCTCCGCGCGGATTAACAAGAGTGATTGTTTCAAAACACTTTAACATTGTTTTTTAAAAACTACAAATTTTTAATCAAAAGCAAAAAAAATTGGTTTTTGGCGACTAAAATGATATAAATGGGATTTTGTTTTATCAACTGAGTGGGCAATGCAAAACTGGCCACTTCAAAGAGTGTAAAAGCTGACGTTTCGAGCGTTAGCCCTCCGTCAGAGAGCGAATTTACAGGCTCTGAAAAAGGGTTAACGCTCGAAACGACTGCTTTTACACTCTTTACAGTGGCCGATTTACATTATCCACTCAGTTGATAAAATAAAATGCTCTTGTTATACTCCCCTACCGACGCTGCACCACAGTTTCTTTAGAATCTTTGCTCCCTTTATCGAAATATAAGAGATCTCCTCCAATTCATTCTCCAGTTGAACTCGATGGCTTTGCTTTCGAGTCTGTTAACTGGGCTAAAGTGCTCGGCGTTACCATAAGAGATGATTTCAAATGGAACGATCACATCTTTAATGTAACCTCAAAGGCTGCCAAAAGATTGTACCTCCTGATTCAATTCAAACGTGCTGGTATCTGTGCGAGTGATCTTGTTTTATTTTACTGTAGTACCATAAGATCGGTTTTAGAATACGCATGTCAAGTATTTCACTCCAGCCTTCCGTTCTATTTATCCGAAGAGCTGGAACGTATTCAGAAGCGCGCCTTGCGCATTATCTTTCCTTATGCAAGCTACAACAGCGCGCTCAAAGACAGGAGAGCATCTCTATCGTTTGATCTTTTTAATGACATTGTTCTTGACATTAATCACAAGCTCGCTGGTCTGCTCCCACCTAAAGCTGGGCACCACAGGCAGCTGCGCAACAATAGGAAGTTTAACGTGCCAGTGTGCAAGACTGATCGTTTTAAAAAATCCTTTATTGTTAGCCATAGCCTAAGGGTGTAAATATATATGTTTAAGTATGTATATATTTTTTTAACACAAGATCATCCTAAGTGAAACTTTTTTATTAGATTTGTATATTTTTATTATTAAGATTTTCAAACCATTTTAACTATGAATTTTGTTTCTTGTATTGTATATTATACACGTAATTCAGTCTTCGGACTGCGAGGTGTTTCTTTTGAATAAACGATTAAAAAAAAAAAAAATTATATTAATGTTTGTTCGAAGCGACAGTACAGCTTCATAAGACCTTTCATTTACTTGAGTGGTATTTAGTTTTTCGGTATACCTCAAGTTAAAGGTGGTCAACCACTTCGTGTTAGTCTTCTCAGTAAATGTAGTTTAATTTAAAAAACCAGATGAACACTTTTTATCGGTGAATTTCTTGGTGTAAACGTTAAGGTTCACAAAACCATATTACTTTACATTTCTACGCTGGTAAACGCTTAGGATTCTTGTGCTAACCCCCTAGAATTTCTTCATTTAGTCATTTAATTTGCGACGTGCAACAGTTGACTTTCCTATATTTACGGCGCAAATTATAGATACAAACATAATATTTTCGCAACCCCTATCTAAAGTGCTTAGATGGCTTCGAGGAAAATGGCAACTAGAGTTCAAAATTTCTCAAAAGTAAAAAATGGAACATAGCGTTAAAATTTGATTAAAAAAGGATTATTTGACGTGTAGAGTTTAATCACAGCTTTTAATAATTAATAATGTTAAAGAAATCCATAAGTTCATAATATAATAATAATAATTTAATATTTATATTGAGCAAATTAACATGTGGATATGATCAAATGCGTATCACAACACTTTTCGGGGGACTTTGGCCGGACTGCATCAGCAGTTTACAAACAATCGAAGGAAACCTATTTGAAGATGCCCCCTCCCAATTCCCAGTAAACAGGCCAGACCACATCACAGTAATCTCGTGAGTGGGTTCTTTAACGTCCCCTGCCTAACCAAATTATCTAATTTATAGATGCAGGAGACGGGACCTATGGTTTATTCGCCCTTATGCGAGAAGACTAGAATGTCTATCCATTTCTTAATATTATAGAAAGGTAGCACATTCTCCTCAGTTATTTTAAGACCTTATTTTAAGACCTTGGCTTGGGACCAAACCGCGAATACTCATCTAAAGAAAATCGTCATTTTACAAAAGCGGGTTCTTCGTCTAATGTATTTTTCCGATTATATATCTCACAGTGCTCCTCTTTTTAGTGGTTCGGGAATTCTATCGATAAAAATTGTTATTTTATGTACAAAACATGACGCTATCGACATTGCCGATCCTAGCAGTGTGCAGGACGCGTGTTATAAATGAAATTCGTAAAATTCTGCTCATCATATAGAGACTCCGTGGCGCAGTGGTAGAGCAATGGAGCGCGGAGTTCGAAGGTCTAAAGTTCCATTCCTCCTTGGAACTTAGAACAATTTTCTTTGTTCTATGCTCGTGACAAGACGATTTCTTTACCGAGCCCTAAACTTACCATCTTTCTTATTCTATTTACATTTTTACATTTTTCTAAGTCCCTAATTAAGCAGAGGTCAATTCTACCCCAATACTAAATAAGTTCGTTTTGCTTAGAATAACTGATAAGTTAATAACTTTTCGTAGGCCTGAGGGTTAAGGAAATTTCTATTTATTTGTCAGCGACAAGCTTTTCGACTTTTGACAACAAAATAAAGATAAAGTCAAAAGCTGTGTCCTAAACTTGAGTAAAATAATTGCGAGTCTCCAAGGGGAAAGATTCCATCGTAGCAAAAAATTTATTGTACTCTATGCCTTTATACAATCAGAGCCCTCTCCGTGCGGTCTCTCTCTTTGTCCAAATTACCAAATTTAGGAAATCGAAATGTTCGTGATAATGCTTCATAGAACTCGTCGTTTCGCAAACAGTACACCCATGGGTTAATTGCCGATGAAGTAAACGCCACTGTTTCAACAGATGTCCACACCGTGTAGTAAACGGATTCGAAAGAAACTTTTTTGCTGAAGTGGTGCACCAAACCAGTGATAAGACTTGGCAACCAGGAAACCACAAACAGCCCCACAATGAAACTCACTGTTTTAGCGGCCTTGAAGTTCTTCTTGGTTCTTTTAAAACTGTCTTGGTTCTGCGCACAGCTGCTCGTCGGTTTTATGCCATTGTAATGTGCTGAAGCGGCTTTTAAAATTCGAAGACAGCAGAACACGATAATGAACATTGGAAATAAAATTGTTATAACTGTAAAAGACAGATATATGTTGATAAAACTGTTTTATCCTGAACCATCAACCTTGAGCAGGGTAACACAAGAGACATAAACCATACATTAGCTATGAGTAAATAACATCTTCTCTCGGTGAGAAAATCTTGGTAGCGCAGAGGATGAATGATAGCTATATATCTGTCCAGGCTAACACAGCATAAGTTAAATGATGTGGCCACAGTGGTGTGGATCCACAGGAAATCCATACCCTTACTGAAGGTGTCGAAGTAGGTTTTAGGATTATAACCCAAACATCTTATTAGTAACCACACTGGATCTATGACAAGTCCTACTAAAAGGTCCGCTGCAGCCAACGAGGTCAGAAACAGGTTGGACATTGTTCTTAGGGATCTTTTTCTGAAAATCAACCACAAGACAATTCCATTTCCAATTATTGTCACTAGCCCTGCAACACCCAACCACGTCGCTAAAGCGATCTTTGCCTGCAAAGGTAGCAGGCCACTTTGGTTCTTCAAATTGCCTGTGTCATTCATTTCAACCGTATAGAATTCTTTACCAACCTTCAGTTCCTCTTCTGATCAAAAAAATGTTTGCTGATCACGAATCATACCTTATTTTGGGCGACTCGGAAATTCATTTTAGAGACCTTGACCGTCAATTCGTCAAGACTCTTTTGGTTCGGATGCTGATAGCTTTGGAAATGTTTTGACGTTTTGTCATAATCATTTTTATGCAAAATAATGGTTGTTGTAATTGCTTGCTGTCAAGCATTGTTTTGCTTGGCAGGTGGCTCTCACTCTCGCATAAGTTTATCAATACTTTGTCGATTCCTCGGAAGAGAAAACGGATTAAATGGGTTCTTTATAAGATTTCGGGTTATTTATGCATGAATTCCAGTTTTATGAGCGAGTTTTGATAAATTGCACTCGCAATCGGACATGTAGTATCTGGTTGATCGTATAAATATTAATGAAATACATATTTAATTCAAAACGAGTGTAAAAATCGATCTTCGTGTAAACCAGGCTCCTTGAAACTACTTCAACTTCCCCAACGAGAATGAAGTAAATTATCATATCGTTAGATTTTAAGGCGGAAAAGATTAAAGAAATTTGCACTTTTGCACCTAAGGAAATTAATTTCACGAACACTAGAACGTTTGAATTGAAAAGACCAGTGATATTTTATCGTGTGGGGGGTCTGATTGATGAATAAAAACAGTTTATGTTCTCTTGCTAATAATCCGTTCATCGTCAGTTCCCACTCATGTAATTGAGCGTGGCTCCAGTTGAAACGTTTAAAGATGTCCCCAAACTATTCGCAATTACAATTTCATATCAAGCATGACTATTTTTGCTACTCGGCAACGCATTTATTTAGTACTCGTACGCCCGCTCATATATACTAGGGCAATCAACCTTAGTGCAAGTACTTCAGAGAATACTTATTTGCGTGTGAAATTAGGAAATTTGACTAACAGCTGGCCGCCTAAACTAATAGTTACCACTTGCTCTACACTCGTAAGAATGGCAATCACCCTTTTTTAAATATTTATGATTGCACATCATTAAGTTGCATTAATTATGGCCTCTAGCTAAATGAAGAATTTCCTTGAGATTAAAGCACCATACGCTATGTGGTAGTAAAAACTATTGAGCAAAAACTAATTACGTTTTAATTATTTAGAATTTTGCAGTTGAAATTGACATCATTCTCATTATTTTTAAAACGCAAGTGTTGTCTATAATACTCTTTACAAAGGTATAAAAGTGCATTTTTAGGTTCTGGTTTGCTTTAGCTTTCTTTATTATTATAATTTGCGTGTGATCGGTCTGAAACTTCCAACTGTTCGACGTTCACCGAAAATACGATGGTTTGCTCGTCAAAAAAGTTAGATCCCTAACATGATTCTCTCCAACTAAAAAACGTCGCACTTGCAAACCTTCTAACGATAGACAATAATTTGACGAATACGAACACTCTGAAATGTTGTTTTGGGAATGAACCTGGGCGCTGGTTTTTAAAAGACGAATACCAAATGATTTCACCTCAACGTCAGTAGTCCACTTTACAGTTGCACTTTGCTTGGTTGCCAAGGCTTTGAATAGGAGTGAAGCTAAGGGTGACTGCGTTATGATACAGACCTTGCTACTTTTCAAATGTAAATTACTTTTTTTTATTATGCCAACTAGATACTGGTCTCTAGCTATCACAATGAAGTCACCTTCAGCCTCACTCCAAATCAAAGGCTTGGCAACTAAGTACGCAACTGTAAAATGGCCAATTGATTTTGACCAAGAGAGGACACTTTATCCTCTCTTGTTTTGCCTAACTAAAAGCAGCGATGAATTATTAACTATAGCTCTAGGAAAATAAAGATTGATAATAATTTGTTATTATTAATACTACCCTTTTAATAGGTAGGGGGGCTTCGCTGCGCGCTTGCTTCACTCGCGCGCTGTGATCTCCGCTAAAATTAGATGACAATAATTTCTTTTTAATTTGAAACACTTTTAATAGATTTTAAATAAAGAAAGAATACTACAACAAAAGCACTGGTAGCATGTTTTCGAGCCAGTGCCTAAGTGGTGAGACTCCTATAACTTTCGGTTACTGCGAATTAGGGAATAAGGAAGTGAGTCTAAGGATATGTCGAATGCAGGTTTTCAATAAACATTTCGCCCGTCAAAAAATGGTCAATTGTGATACAACTGGACCAGTGTCAGAATCTTACAATTGCTTAGCGTAGTGACTGATCTATCCCTTATCGAATGAGTACGTGACTTCCCAGTCAAGTGAGAAATACCTAATTTGATACTTGTGCCGCCCTTCCTTAAAGTCATGGACTATTCTAGTCTATAAAAATTGAGGCTTTGGGAAGGAATTGTTATGAAATAACTACAGTCTATTCTTCGCTAGCGGAAACTTGATGTCGAGACAGACAGCTCTGCTTACGGACACTGTTTTTAGAGAAAATAAATAATCGTTTCAGTGTGTCACAGGAATGTAGTGGATTGTATTGACAACCTTCGTGAAAGAAACTGAATTGCATGCCCTTTCATTAGAAAGATCTTATTTGCCCAACAAGAGACATATTATCAATTTTCATAAGAAATATGATTGTTCCAGATATCTTGCGTATTTCTTTTAGAAATTTTCAAAGAAATGATATCCTATTTATTTGTAACAATAGACCTCCTGAAGTCGTGTTTTGTGAGTAAAGTTGTCAGAGTGACATGATATTGAAAATAATTGTTCGATCTAGACGTGCTTAATTAAGAATCTAGGGCAGTTCAATTTGTTCCCTCTGCGATGATGCGAAATATGAGGACCACTTCATGTTGCCGCCGAAAATGATCACAGTTTTTGAAAGCTGAGCATGTGGCTCGGTAAAAACGAGACAAACACTCGCAAGAGAGAAGAAACGTACAGAAGAAATCAAATGAATAAAGGCTGATAGTTTCGAAAGAAACTGTTTGGGGCTGCATCGGTGGGAGTAACGAAATAATTTGGATATATCAACAAAGTTGAAATGGTAAATTGGCCACCGTAACGATTACAAAAGCTGACGTTTCGAGCGTTGGCCCTCCGTCGGAGCGAATAGAATTCGCTCCGACAAGCGAATTCGTCCGAGCGAATACTATTCGCTCTTACGAAGGGCTAACGCTCGAAACGTCAGCTTTTGTAATCGTTACGGTGGCCAATTTACCATTTCAATTTTGTTGATATATCTAAATTATTACAGAAGAGATCGCCTGCTAAAAGCTAAGGAGCTGGACCATCGTTTGCCCCCTTTAACTTCTATCACCAAGAATATCGCGACATTTATAGCATCAGACTGTAATATATTTTCCCCCAAAGAGGCCTACTCTGGGGCCTTAAGTCGCTGTAACTTTGGGCTACTTTGAGCGATTTAAGGCGACTTAAATCGACTTAAGCAAAATTGGCAGAAAAAAACATTGCGACTTTAGACAATTTAAGGCAACTTAAGGCGACCTTAGGCGACTTAATATAAGGTAACTTAAGGCGACTTAAAGTGAATTGATTTGACTGAAGTGATAAAATCAAAGTTAGCAATAGTCTCTCCATAAACCTTAAAAACATTTACAGAATCCCTTGCAATAAACACAATAGTCATTTTGGTTACTTGTGTATGTTCATAAGTCACCATAGTCTAAAAAATCCAGATTTCAAACCAATTTAGCTAAAAATAATCACACAGAATTACCACAACAGTTATTGTTAAATTATACAGTTAAATCTAGTGAATAAATAGCCAGGAAACCAATTTAGCTTAAAATGTTTAGACAGAATTACCTCAACAGTTATTGTTAAATTATGCAGTCAAAGCTAGTGAATAAATAGCCAGGAAAACATTATGGGTGATATTCCCAACATCAAACAAACCTATCAAAAATATACACATAAAGACACACATTTTTAATTTAAGAAAAGAGGCATGATTTACATAAAACTAACAGTACATTTCCCACATAATTAATTAAAAATAATTTGATTATTTAATTATTTCAAAAAGTCTCCCAAATTATAAAAATTATTATCTTGGTAAACTTGTCTTCCATATTTTTGCCACTGACTTGCACTGTCAATTGTGGCATGAAAGTTTGGCAAGCTGCATGCCTTTCCAACAGCATCCTAAATTTCTCGGTCCTTTTCAACGACCCAACCAATTTGTTGTTCTCCTGCCTCAGTTAGACAAAACACCCCAATACCATACTGAGAACCATGTACATGCTAAGGTCTTTCTCCACTGTTGATCGGATCAGCAGGACCTTCTAAGCATTCAAGATTTATCTTTAGCCTGGTGGCAGTATTACAGGTTTGAAAACATTCATTGTTACCTCACAACTGTCCAGAAACTAACGAGTCACGACGAAATTCTCCAAGCTGATAACTGCCTCTATAGTTACAATGAATATATGAAGTTCATTTATTTTGAAATGCGGTTGTAGATACGTATGATGCATGATCCTCGCAGTAGAGAGCGCTATTTATGCAATAGCGAAAATCAGACCTGAAAAAAAATCAGGCCCGTACAGGCCTGATTTTTTTTCCTTTCCAATGATGCAAAATATGCATGAGGACCACTTCAGTCCGTCATCGACATTGATTACGTTTCCAAAGTGCATGTGGGATCTGCTTTGTTACTGAAGAACACCAGCGCAAGCTAGAAGAGGAATACAAGAAGATAGTCGCCTGCTAAACACTAAGGTCCACAAATATGGTTTTTGCTGCAACTTCTGTCACGGAAAGAATGTTTCGATTCGGCATAAAATTGTAATTTAATATTCTGTTTGAAGACATGTAATTTAAAGATGACGGCTCCATCCATTGCTCCTTCTCTCACTGCCATTTTCAATCTCAGCATTTCGCTGAACTGGAAAATGGCCAAAGTTTCTCCTCTTTTAAAAAAACAGTTCAACCTTTTATTGTTCAAACTATCGTCCGATCTCAATTCTTCCCATTCTTTCTAAAATTCTTGAGCGCCATGTTCACACTTCTCTTTACGAATTTCTCTCTTCGCATGATCTGCTCTCTGATTCTCAGTTTGGTTTCAGGAAGTCTCGCTCTTGTGAATTGGCTCTTACCGACTTAATTGATCGCATCCTCACTAATATGGACCACCGTCTTTTGAGTGGCCTCTTAGTTGTTGACCTAAAAAAGGCCTTCGACCTAGTTGATCATTCTGTGCTTCTTTTTAAACTCAACTCCTATGGTTGTTCTCCATCCTCTGTTGAGTGGTTTCACCTCGTACTTGTCAAATCGCTCACAACGTACAACCTTCAAGGGAGTCCTATCTGAGTCTTGTCGTATGTCCGGCTTGATGTCCCGCAAGGTAGCATCTTGGGTCCTTTGTTCTTTTTGCTCTTCATAAATGATCTACCTCTCTATGTGTCTTCTTATGTTGATCTTACCATGTTAGCTGATGATACCTCTGCTCTAGTGAAAGGTCCTTCTTTAGCGGTATTATCTGGACATGTGCGTCACTTAGTATGCTAAGGGTTAAGAAAGAAGCAGGGAAACGTCGACGTAACCGAGTGTTTCCCTTACACTTCTTTCTTGCTCTGGCCAGGTCCTCCGGGCTTCACAACAAAACAAAGTACAGTCGAGGTTTTTCCATTTTTTAAGTGATAAGTCTCAATATATTGAACATGGCTCCTCCACTTGCGCAGGTCTCGCCCCCACCCCCCGCGCTCTCTTGACGGTCATGACTCGCACCTTCCTCTACTCAAATGAAAATCATAAGGCAGCATCGTTCTTTTCAAGGTTGACTTCGAACATAAAAAACTTTTAAAAGGAGAAAAATGTTAAATTCTAAGCCGGGCAAAATGAGAAAGAAATATATGTCTCTGTCTTATTTTGTTATGGTCGCTGTCTGCAGAAAATGTGTAACATATTATTCTTGTATTTGTATGAATTATGATGTCTTTGTGGCTCAGTGGATAGAGCACTGGAGCGCGCCAAATCCGTCCATTGGACCTTGGATTCCTTGTGGGGAATGAGCAGTTTATTTCTTCGTTCCTCGCTAGAGGTAAGACGAAGAAACATCTTTCACCTGTTTTTTTTTCTCACCTGCTTTTTGTTTTACCTGTTATCACTCTTAACTCTTAGGATTACTGCAGCTCGATGCGTCATGCGGCTGGTTACGTAGTCAATCGGAAGTGACCCAGCGCCAATGTTGCTTTCTCCTTGTGTGATACACAGCACTCTTAGTTAATTTTGTAAACTTTTAATCTATTTTTTTTTCTTCACGGAAGACTAAAAATGCGTTAGTTTCTTGACAATTTATTACCTTCACCGATAAATTTCATTGTTCCATTGTCATCTTTGCGTTATTTTTGTTACGATCCCTTCGTAACAGGAGAACGAGCAATTATTTGATTCATTCACGCAATTTCAAAATGAGACCGTCATTAAATATCTTTTTATTCATTACTGAGATGTACTGTTTTTATTGTTCTTTTCGAGTATCAGAGTTAACGTTATTTCCTGGTCACAAAGTAGTTAGCTGGGAATTTTTCCCACTGTCACATGCCAATCCCTCGCTCACAATGCATTTTATTTAGCTTGATTCTTGATCAGCTGACTGAGCGTGCAAACAGAACTCCGCGCCAAATCTGTGACGTAGCAGCCGCTTATTGGCAGCAGTTGTTAATGAATATTTATCAAAAGTTGTAGAATTTTCAGCAAACCACGCTGTCCGTCGTAGAGGAAAGGCCTGCTGTCCAATCTACTTAATATAACGTTACACTCTGGAAGGAAAGAGACACTGGACCTGAAAAGAAGAACAACGAAAGCACTTTAAATGTCACTGTAACAACAGGTGAGCGTTGCCTCGGAAAAATATCGCCTTAAGCCTCCTCAGGAATCTAAATGAGTCACATTATTTCAGGTCAAAGACGTAGCACGTGTCGGTTGCTCGGTCTGAGCGGCTCTTCAACTCGAAATTGGACTGAATTAGGGTGTTGGCTCCGTGAAACGGGCAAAATCTGTAATTATAAAATATTTGGGATGAAAGAACCACATAAAAATGTTTCTCTTGCTAAATGTATTGGGGACCAGACTTACTTTTGTAATGAATGCAGCCACGTGGAAGTCTAAGGACCCTTCTACTCATGCTCAGTAGCCTTTGCTTCATTGTAAACAACAACAACAATTTAACATTTATATAGCGCAAACTACTATATAGATAATCAGTCGCGCTTTACAATCAGTTAAGGTGAGATCGGACGTCAGAATTCATCAGGCGCACTATGCAGCCACTTCAGTCCATGTGTTGATCTCACCTTCCCTCCCCAATTCACCCTAGATTGAACAACATTTTAAAACGTTTTTTCGAAGCACTTGCTTTTCCTATGACTGCATGTGTCAAAGAGCAAAACAAGACAAAATTTTGATTTCAATTCTTGTCCGGCTCATGGAAAATAAACATTCCCTGATCACATTCATATATTCTTGTCTTTAGGAAGAAAAATGTTGTCAGAGCGATGGAAGAACAAACATTCTGATCAAAAGAAGACACTGGAATCTATGAATTTTTAGTGGATACTGCAAAGATAAGAAGTTTTAAATTATTTAGTAATACTAGCAAAAATGGTAGCCCTTTATGAGGTGTAATTATTGTTCGAAGTCTTTGTTCTTTTCGTAGTTGTATTGTAATGGACAAAACTGTTCACGCGGTAGGTGAATAATATTGTTCTCAATTAGCCACTATTTTTTGGAATAATTTGTTGTGTTACGGATTGTAATACAGACCCTGAGCGATCGTTTGATTTATTCGAACTACCAGCTATAATTTGGTGTATCATATCTCAGATAATATCGTTGCATCGAATTAAAGACATATTAAACGATTGGAAACTGACATAATCCTGATCACGGAATAGTGACAATCATCTATTTCAAAGCTCTGATCGCTCTTTTTTTCGGTTTGTTTGACAATTAGTATCACGGTTAAGTGTCCCTGTCTGAGAAAGTGTTCCAGGGGCCAGAAGTGGTGGTCAACCGATTCGGCTGAAACTTGGCACAAAAGTTGAGTGTGATACCCATATACTTTTCAGGATTGCCGCGTGCACTTTGTCCTTTTTGCAAACGAGACGATCTTTTGACCAATAAACAATAAAAAGGCCTATAAGCGAAGATTCGGTGATCATAATTGTCTTAAAACCAGCGACAAAATCACTTTCTCATTAGTTCATCACAATTTTAAAATTTTTCCGAAATTAATTGATTTTTCCACTCCAACCTTGGAATCAAGAATGCAAATCAAACAAAGTCAGAGAATTTGATAGTTTAACTAATCAGAACAGTTTTTGTTTTCTTGTTGAATGCTTTCGCATAAAATGATGACGAAGTTACATGGACATTAAAGGAATCACAGACACATTTGGTTATTTCGAAATTAAAATTTGTACAGAAAGCGCGTTGATTTTATGAAACCAAAATGCAAAACACAAATTTAAATTAGTTATATTCAAATAAAAGTTACAAGAAACAAGAGTTTATTGTGTCCTCGCTTTGAAAAGCCAGTATTTTTTAATTCCTTTTCTGCGATGGTCGTCATTTTGCTGATTTTTAGAAAACTGTTTCTTTAATAAGAATTTCCTAGGTAATCTTTTAAACTTATTAAGCTCTATTTGAAAGAAAGGATCACTTGTTATCCTTTGGACAAGGCATTTGGTTTTAAAATATATCGTAGTTTATTGACTCTTTATTCGGTTGAAGTGGAAGGAATATCTTTTGAGCAGTCACTTGGTGAAACACAGGAATACGGAAAGTGTTGACGAGTAAAAGTTTGAAATTCAGTTCATAAACAGAAATTGAAAGCGTTTAACTGCTAAATCTCTAAAAAAAGACTGCAATAATTTATCGAAATTTGGTAAAAAATGAGAAATGCTTTTGTATCCTGTGTTACATTCAAAACGGCTGACTTTGGTAATCTTTTACTCCGAAAAGGACATCGTGGCAAGCTGGAAGCTTAAAAAAAAAAAACCATCAAAATTTCGGAAAAAATTTTCTGATTGGACTCTCTGAAGCTTGCCATGGTGCTCTTTCGTTAGGACCCTCCACACATCATCTCTTGCAAAGAATTGAAGTCTAAAAAAGACGTAGGGATAGTCAAGTCGTCAGATTTTATTTTGAAGGAAACGAAATTTTCGGGACTGCTCGAATGGAAGACTGAGAAATTGGCGATTACTCTTCAATTCTTTATGTACGAGATACTGTTTTTTTTTTTTTTGACGGGAAATTTTAAAGGAAGCCTTAAGTTTATTTTTTGGCCAAAAATGGTGGTAGGGGAAACTCTGAGCCAATTGTCCAAATTTTCCAAAAACAGCAAAACCTGGCTCAAAAACTGATCACTTTATTGATTTGTTGAAGTAATAGTAGATTATGATTAAACAAGACAACAAGCAAATAAATATACAGTTTATTAGCAATGTAGAAAAATATAACTTATATTAATTAAAAAAAAAAAAATAAGCGCATGAGCATTTTGAGCGCCGTAGTTTTTTTGGGCGGGAAAATGTTTCATCTCAAAAAGGCACTTGGCATGAATTGAACCAACAAAAAAATAACGAAAGAACAGCTCTTGAGCTTTTTTATATTAGCGATTGTTTGGCGATTTGGTGTTTGCTTTCTCAAGTGATAAAAGTAGAGTGTTCGTTTTTTAAAAAACGCGCATTTATATTGTTAAACGAGTTAACTTCAGTGTTTAAATCTTTAGGTACAAGTACTGTGTGATTACTACACAAATAAAGGTGAACGTAACGAAAAATAAAATTAAACTAATTAACCTAAATTAATAGAGACTTGAGAAAAATGACAACCTTGGACAGAATGCAAGACTTGAGAGTCGATAAGCAACCGCACCCCAACCTTGTTTCTACACCCGGCTTTTAGATGTTTTAGTCTGTATACCTTGTGGTAACAATGTGTCGTAATACGCATGTGTCGTGAGACAGGCATTAGGGACCTTAAGCATCGACGACGTTGGAAGTCACGGACGTTCGCCGGAAGTGACTTATCAGCTGTCGTTAGCTGTTGCTATGGATACACCGTCCGTCCCTGATGAAAGGTCACGTCGACAACGCAGGAACGCTTAGTTTGACGTCTTGGAGAAAACGCAGAAATACAGGTGGATTTGAGATTAAAACTGCCGTACTTCGAAGATGATTTGATGTCATTCACTCCGATAACCACATTAAATTTTCTCGGCTGTTGTACTTGTAGTCATGTCAAGCTTGCAAGTTCCCTGTGAAGGAGGAAATTACGCTGGTCCAAGCAGATCCTCGAGGTTAGTTGTCATGCAGCTTAAATTTTTTTTGGACAAAAGTCTCTGAGGTCTTACGAGTAACTTAGCGTAATGCATACTTTGAGAAAAAAAATTCTTAGCCTTAGGTCAAAGTTAACCTCGCCACAACAAATAAATGTGAAAATTCGTCCGTTAGTTTTATGCAACAAACAGTCGGCAGTTCCTATTTTGTTTGTCGTTTTTGTCCGGCCCGGCTCAAAAAGCGACATCTAGCTATACGAATGTATACACTTTTTTCTATAGTAATCTTTGTTAAACGAATATCTGAGGTTAGTAGAAGAATATAGATAGCCGTGATACCGCCCAAATTGGTTTGAAACTAAAATGTGTGTTGCATCTAATAAACTTAATCTTACACGTAAAGCATATTATTTAAGCTTAAGTAATAGAGCACTTTTTCCGTGTTTATATAACCTCATCTAAACACAAGGTTGGTTGGGAGAATTCAAGACAGTTAGCAACTGTGGTGGTTATATACTGGCCATGCCATTTGTTGGCTGACTGGTAGAATACATATTATTTACTTTACTGACGTACTACTATCCTCTGTATAGAGCATTTAAATTAGCCTAAACTCGCTTGGAAAGGAAGGATTTTCAGCTTGGGAATGAAAAATATAAATTTTACCAAAATTAGAGAGCACGCTCGAAAACTGCAAGTAATGTTTAATTGGGGGACTTAATTTACATATCCTACAGAGAAGTTTAACACTGCATTTTTTAATCACATCAGATCAACTGGGCATGATGTTCATGTAAGCTAACGGGATACTTGTATAAGTTGTCTTTTAAAAGCTGAAATGTCATGCATTGTTTTAAAACAGTGGTAAAATGGAATGGAGTGATGAGAAAGACATTCTCCTGTGCCACGAAGTCTTGCAGGCTGAGCCATACAGGGCTAAAGAGAAGACTGTGGTCAGGGCACAGGCATGGGAGAAAATTGCCAACATTCTCAACAAAAGAGCAGAGTTTAAAGTTAACAAGAGGTCGGCCATTGTAAACTATTTTTTGGTCTTGGCCTGGCCTACAAATAGGCCGCACTGTGCCATCGACAAATCCAAAGCAGTTGGACAGTGCTGCCCCTTTGTCAGCTATGGCATCAGCGTACACTCGCAGTTTGTCTCTGCTGAGGAGTTGGTCATTCCACTCTGTGATCTTGGCGTGATGATGGTCGAAAATCCACTTCTCAAAACGTGTCGTGATCATGCTTATCTCTGGCACTGCCCGTCCAAATCTGTGGATCATGTCACCCAAACGACATGGGTATGCTAATCGTTTTAGCAACATGCACAGTCCCTCTACGCGGTTGGCCTTTGTTCGTTGGTGGCAGCACAGACTCGCAGGCAATCCAAGGGCATCACCAAGTCTGACTATGTCCATTTTTCTTACTCGAAACTCATGAAAGCACTCTGTTTCGTCCATAGAGTCGAGATCAAAACGATCGTAGTCGGCGTGAGGAAATGATGGATTTCTGGAGAAACTAGCGTCATACAGCAATAAAAATTCTTCTTCGGAAATAAAATGATGACTCCATGCTAGAGAGAGCATTTCTCGAGCTTCATTTAAACTAGACATCGTCAAGATCGAGACCACACAAAGGATGTGTTTACACTTTCACGGTCGACCGACTACGTCTGTAGTTAGCGTAATTGTTTTGCTTAACGCAATCATGTCACGAACTCCGGTGGCGACAACGTCGTTCTCAGGTTCCTCCTCCTGCAAACGATCGAACGTCCGTGACACCCAAAGTCATCGATGCTTAAGGTCCCTAATATAAAAACGCCGGCACGTAAGGGTCCGTGTAGGAAACTACATCAAATCTGATACCGATAAAAAAAAAAGCATAAAGCAAACGTGAAACTTCTTTTCACATTGTTTATATGAGAGGGAAAATGATAGTAACCTTACTAAGGCATCCACGCAACCATTAGGTTGCTTTAAAGTAACATTGACCTACAGGAGGTAACACTTTCGATTTCTTCTACGAAGACGTCACGTGTACGACCTAATTGTACCGGAAGCTGAGAAATGTAAGGTATTGTAGCGAAAATGAATTCCGCTCCTACACGGTCTGGGTTATATTCATATACTTTGTGTAATCCGATGGAGTTCGACCTACTCATTTCCAAGTGTAAATTTCAGTAATCTTGCGATATCGGAAAAATTAAACGCGTATTTGTTATATTCGGCGTTTTATCATAAATAATTTGGATATATCAACAAAGTTGAAATGGTAAATTAGCCACCGTAATGATTACAAAAGCTGACGTTTCGAGCGTTAGCCCTTCGTCGGAGCGAATAGAGGAATAGTCCCTTTTACAGTTGTGGGCTTGGTGGTCAAGCCTTTGAACAGGAGTGAGGCTAAGGGTGACCCTGTTGTGATAGAGACCTGTATCTACTTAGCATGATAACAAAGAAATTTGCATTTGAAAAGCAGCAACATCTCTATCATAACAAGGTCACCCTTAGCCTCACTCCTGTTCAAAGGCTTGGCCACCAAGCCCACAACTGTAAAAAGGGCTATTGTGGGTTGTGTGTGCTTTTAAAGGCAGAAAATGGAGCTACGTTATTGGTGGGAGCATGGCAACGAGAAAAACATGAATAAATTAGTGGAATGAAAAGCGTTCGTTGATCCCTGTGGGATTTAGACTACCGGTTTGAAAGATGAGCTTTTGTTCAAGATTTTTACGGCTTTCCGTGCCACCTAAGTGCAAGGAAAGACCGCAGATTGCCATGTGTTGCTTAGAATGATTAGGTAAATTAAAATGTCTAGCGACTGGTTTCGATGTGTCCTTGTCATTCCTTTCCACGTCTCGAAGGTGTTCTCGGAATCGGTCACCTACTCTTCTGCCCGTTTCGCCGATGTATATCTTTTTGCAATAAGTGCAAGTTATGCAATAGATTACATTGGCGGAGGTGCACGTGAAGTGATCGGTGATCTTAATGGATCGTTTAGGTCCCGATATTTTATCAGTGTTGTGAATGAAAGGACACGTTTTGCATCGTGCACGAGCGCATTTAAAAGTGCCTGGTTGGTCATTAGTCTGAAAAGAACTTCTGACCAAAAAATTGGCTATGTTTTTGTCGCGTTTGAATGAAATGAGGGGAGGCTGCGAAAAGATAGTGCTTGTCTCTGGATCGTTTTGAAGTAATTTAAAGTTTTTAAGAATGATGGATTTAACTGAGTGGTTGTGAGGGTGAAACGTGAGAGTGAATGGAATGCGGTCGGAATCTTCCTTATGCGACGTTTGTAGTGCTGAATGTCGACCAATAAGTTGAGCGCGGTGGTAACCCGCTTGAACGACGGAAACAGGGTAACCACGTTTATCGAAGAACTGGCACATTGACTCTGATTTGTGGTGGAAATCAGAGTCATCACTGCATAAACGACGAAGTCTTAGAAACTGAGAAAAAGGAATAGAATTCTTAACGTGAGATGGATGCGAAGACGAATATAACAAGTAATTATGCGAGTCTGTAGGTTTGTAATACACACTAGTGCATAAACCGTAACCTTCAATTGAAACTTTGACGTCTAAAAAGGATAAAGAATTGTCAGAAATTTCCCAAGTATATTTCAGAGCCAGGTGAAAAGAATTGACTGCGGTTATGAATTTAGTGAGCTCCTCTCTGGTAGAGGAGGTAGCGCCGATACAGTCGTCGATGTAGCGACCGTAGAGTTCAGGTTTAGAGCCGTTGTATTGGCTGAAAAATTGATGTTCGACAAAACCTACAAAAAGATTGGCATAGCTAGGTCCCATTTTGGTGCCCATGGCTACACCATTGGTTTGTTTGAAGAAGTTGTTTCGGAAAAGCAATTGAGTGTGAGCACTAGTTCGGCTAAGCGTAGTAGTGTTTCAGATTTAGGTTCCTTAACAGTACGTTGATCAAGAAAATGTTTAAGGGACAGAAGGCCTTCGCCATTAGGAATGACAGTGTAAAGAGACGTCACATATCCATGGTGAAAAGAAGTTTGTTTTGGCCAAGGAAATTAAAGTCTCGAAAAATTTGAAGAGCGTGTTGACTGTCTTTAATATATGATGGTAAAGTTTTGACGATGGGAGCCATAATTTTGTCTAGATAGCTGGAGATAAATTCGATAGGGCAACTGCAAGCCGAGACAATGGGCCGACCCGGGTTGTTAGGTTTGTGAATTCTAGGTAAAAAGTAAATACGAGAAGTTCTAGGAGTGGTTATGATGAGATATTTTGCGGTGTATCATAAACATCTGCACGTGAAGTGGGTAAGAAACCGCAATCGGATTTTGTTATCTTTTAGTTTTAAGAAACATGTAACAGACTAAGCTAAACGTTGGTTGCACCTAGTTCCTTTTTCTGTCAAGCCCTAGCATAAGAGGTTCTTCACAGTGTGTTTTATTGTAAAAGATTTGAAATTATCCAGCTCGAATAACGTTAAGCGTTTCGTGACATAATGATTTCCGCTCTCAGTCTCTAATAGTAGGGGGAACCCCCTAACACTGTCGGGAAGTTTCCCTTTTGACGTTTCAAAGGTTAAAACGCCCTTCCTTCCGGGCAGGTATACTTCGATAGGTGCACTGAGATATATCCAAAGTCTTGCACTTACGGTTGGTAAAATGACCGCGGCGGAAAAAACTTAAACCACTTTTCGCAATGTTTCTATTTGAGGTAAAAGAGCAGTAAGCAGTTCAACGGAATATTTATGTAATAATTATCGGCCTGAAATAACATTACGTGACTAAAGGATTTCCGCTTCCAGTCTCTCAAAAGTAGGGGAACCCCCCTCACCTGAGAGGTCAAACCTTGCGTGCATCTGTGCGAGTTCATTTCGATAGTTGCAGTTGGATATTTCCATAGTCTTTCAAACGGAACTTTAGCTGTGGGTTTATTGTGTCAGATTTTCTCTTTTGACTTGTTGTTAACGCTGGTAACCGAAAATAAAAGGACTCGGAAGAGCTGAGGTAAGATTTTGTTCGTAATAGATGTGATTCTTAAAATAATTTCGCCTTCCCGATAACGTAGGTTCAGATAAGCAAATTATTTCGATAGCTGTAGTTAGATGTTTCCAAGATCCTTTATATAGGACTGATGGACGAAACTTAAAAAGAAACGCCGTGGGTGAGATTTTGGCTGTAGTAGGACGAGTAGATTTGATTAGTTTGTCACTCCCGTTAACTCAGTGACATATACATAGTTGCAGTTACAGATACTCGCAAATTCATAACATTACGTCGATTGACAAAACCCTTCTTTGAACGAATCTATGAATTGCGGTGTTAAGTCAGCTAACGATGAAGGGTGGGCCGCTGGAAAGAAAAAAATGTTTTACTGGAAAGAATATTGTACGGTAAAGAGTCGGGAACGTAGATCGCATTCGACAACGGTATCATGGTCAGGATAAGTTTTAATTTATGCAGGGTCAAGTTAATCGCAATCGTCTTTAGAGCGAAGAAAATCGCAAATGAAAAACAAATTTAGTTGTGTCTTTTGCCATCAGTCCTAACACATCAAACCTTGTGTTCATCGCACATGTACTTTGCATAACACTAGAATAAACAGGAATATAGGCGAGACAATATTACTTTTTCGGGTTCCTGACCATTTACTCTTGCAGATAAAAACAGAAATTAGCGCGACTAGAAGTTGAAGAAATATTGATTGGACACTTAACTTCTCAAGTTTAGAATCTACAAGTAAAGCTGGAAAAGCTATTCATTGAGTTAAATTTCAAACATTTATGCTCTGTCAATGCAAATGTGTTCTTTTTAATATATTGTGTTGTGTAAAGCAAAGGTGTGCTTGTAGTGGAGTTTGCAGTTTTGTCAATGGTTATCTTACGCATCAGTCGCTAAGCAGCCAAAGTGGACCGACACAAAAAAGGTTTTTGTATCCATAACGTAGTTTTGATGACGAAAATGTTCAGATGAGGCCTAGTGACTTATCATGAAACACTCCTTGCATTGAACTTATTTCTTAAGAGCACGGCATACACTTGGGCGTTATTGATTTTAGGAATTAGGGGAACCGAACACCTTCTGACATTCACCTTTCTTTATTAAACTGTGAAAGCTTTGCTGTCTGTAATTTCATTTTGTACAGTTTTTCTTCTTGTAACCTTGCCCATTTGTTTAGGAATTATAAACACCTTTTTGATCAGTTATTAACTCCAGATGGCAGCATCAGTCTGTAACTGTCAATTATGAACCAGCGCCTACTTGTAAACCAAATATGAATGAAATGGCCCATGCAGAAACGTAAAGCTCTTTTCACAATGTTTCTATTTGAAGTAAAATTGTAGTAAGCAGTTCATGGGGGAATATTTACCTAACAATTATCCGGCTGGAAGAACGTCACATGACGAAAGGATTTCCGCTTTTAGTTTCTAAATGTAGGGGAACCCCCTTACTTGAGAGGTCAAACCTCGTGTGCGTCCGAGCCAGTTCATTTCGATAGCTGCAGTTAAATACTTCCATGGTCCTGCAAAACGGAAGTTTTGGTGTGTGTTTGTTGTAATGTATTATTCGGAAAAGAGTCGAGGACGTTGATCGCATTCAACAACAACTGTAATTCGGTAAGAATATATTTTAATTTATGCAGGGTCAAGTTAATCGCAATCGTCTATAGAGCGTGGGAAACCGCACATGAATAACAAATTTTGTTTAGTTCAGATCAAACCTTGAGTTCATTGCACCCTTAGGACAGAGTTCAAACAACACTGCCAACTAAACCAAGTTAAAGAGTTTTCCTTTCCAGTCTCGCGAAAATGACAGTAGTAGTAGTACCTTTCTTCAAAATCGGTAAAAACTCTTCAGTAAAAACAAAAGCGTCCCAGTCTATCTATTTACAATCTTACCTTGGTTAAAACTATTAACCATTCGAGCGAGGCCTTTTGACGAAACAAGGAACTGTTTTTACATTTTATTTAATAAGCAAAAAGCTTACAAAATAAAATTTTCAAAAATTTCTGATTTTTGTGAAGGAATGCGTGACGTTATGAGTTCTGGTCTCAGTTTCTAATGGAGGGGAACCCCCTTTTTCTCACTTTGGGGGAAATTTCCCTGTTACGCTTGAGATGTTCAAACTTCCAGAGCGTTTGAGAAAGCACACTATAGTGCTTGTAAATGGATCCTTTTAAGCGAGGTTACATGTCATATTCCCTTCTGTTAGGCTGTTATAAGAACACTTTTAAGTAACACATGGTTCAATACAAGGCGAGGATCTGGTTGTAAGGGAGGTGTTTATGGCCTTCGAACTCAGCTGATCTGTATGCGTTGTTACAAATACCGCCACGAATCTATCGTTAATCCAGTACCATGTCTTAAAAATTTACCTAAGTTTTTGTCAGCAGTTTTTTTTAGGTATATATTCTTTTGCATTCTATATTCCGGCTTTGAGCCTTGCTAAGAAGATTTTTATAATGAACAGGTGACGTCGCCAGGTCTCCTTTAGTCTTATGAGCGAGGAGAGCCCCCAAGCCCCGAAGAAATTCGCTTTTACACTTGGGAAGTGAAAAATTCCGATGCGCCACTCTACCTACACTTTTATAGCTGTAGCACAATGCAGAGGAGAGAAGTTAAACACTATTTCTTTTCAATTTCAGCGCAACTCGATCTCGATCTTTTTTCGATAGACCGTTGATACACGTGATGGCGTTACACGTCCCATAAAATCCTCTGCGCGAAAGCGGCTAACAAGTGAACCTTTCCTATTAAGAATTTTTCAGAAAGGCAATCTTGGGATCTCTTTCCTTTTCTGGTTGAAAATCAATCTGTCGTGCCCAGGTTAGAGCTTAAACTCAAAAGTTAAGTTGACGAACTCTTAGTACAATTGAAAGTATTTGTGAAACGTTCTCCACATTTAAAAATTACTGGTGCACGTGCGTTGTCGAGGGGAACCATAAAATCAGTTACTTTATTGAGAATATATGAAAATCATATGTGTGCACTGCAGTTTTAAGAACTGTATATGTAAGTGATCCTCGCAGTAATGAACGCTACTTAGCAGCAACAAAAATAGGGCCTGAAAATGTAGGCCTGCACGGGATTTGAACCCGTGACTTTTGTGATACCAATGCAGTGCTCTACCAACTGAGCTAACAAGTCAACTGGAAGTTGGTCGTTATGTTGGTTCCTATGAAACTCGTGAAGTGATAAGTCAATAACTGAGAATATATGAAACTCATATATGTGCACTGCGGTTTTCAGAAATGTATATGCAACCAATCCTCGCAGTTAGGAATATTGGAATTTTTCACGAGCCGTACAGGCCTGATTCTTCTTTTCAGGAAAATGTTTTGGTATCTCAAACATGATTGAATCTTGTGCTGTTATAAATCATATTTGGCAACCGTTGGTCAGATTGTGGCTGATTGGTGTTGCTGTTAAGCACTAAAATAGCGTGTGCCTTTTCTATAGGTTGACAATTCATGTAACTCTTCTAGCGCTAAGTCGCCAAGTTGGTTCTGTTCACGCTCAGTAAGAGAGGTAAGTTGTGGCTCATACTCCATGTTACCAGGTTAGATAAATGACAATAGTCTTAATTCCCCAAATGCACTCCTTGCTTTTTCTTTCTCTGGGAATCTCATTTTCCATGAAAGCCTTGAAGTTTCTTTGAGAAACTATTGTGGCATCCTCAGCTGTCTTATTTGTTAATTAAGATATACTCTCTGAAACTAATCAGATATAAACATTAAATGTCACGTTTACGGATACGAACTCTAATCTTTTTTACTTATGTAACTCTTCCGTTTTTAGCACAAAGACACTAAGAAACTTTCAATGACTTTCTATTTAATTTTTTAGCGCGCTTTGTTTGATTTCTGTTCCGTGACTAGCGAATATCCGCTCAAAGCTAGCTACATAAAGCTCTGTTCATTTCTATTTCCCGTACGTCAAAGTGTAAGAACTAAATTCGCCTTCTATAAGCAAGTAGCTCAGTTGCGAGGAGTCACTGTAGCGAAAGCATTTCGGAGCCGAACGAAGTTTAGGAGTTCTCTACCCCGGAGTCAAGATCCGATGTAAGTTACGCTTGTAATATTCCTCATTTTTATCATTTCTAGTTTCGTAGTCTTTCGGTTTTCCTTATCTCGAACCTTCATGTATCCGTTCTATAGTTTTTACCGCCTGTGCTGTACAAAGACTGCCAGCTTAAGTGAATAAAGAGTTTGATGCTGCTGCTTGTCTAAAGTTCAACACTGTGGTTATACTGGCGAACTCCGGTGCACAACACCACGTGTCTGCGGCATCGGGAACGCGACATTAAAATTTGGATTTTTTTTTGGATAGCCCCAGGTTATTCTTGGTATCAGCGTAGTAGATCCAACTGAGGAGGATCGAGCCAAAAGTTGATAATACAAAGTTAACATTTGGTTCTTTTGCAGCAATGGCGGAAGGTGGTCATGTGAACATTAATGATGGGAAATCTACAAGCGGTAAGAGAGAAAACAGATTACAGTTCATTGTTTTTTTTTTTAAAGTTTCCCAAAATTATCATTTCCAGATTGTAGCTTGAGATAAACAGTGTTGGACGGTTTCGCTGAAGCATGATGAAAAATGAAAGTAGAATCACTTGAGAAATACTCATTGAATTTCTTGTTTGTTGAACTGTAAAGGTTTTAACATGAACGTAATGCTTTGTTTCTAGCCACAGAGAAACGTAAGGTCAGATCTGGTGACTTGAAAATAAATTTAGCAGATGATTTTCAGGCCGCTACGGAAGCTAGACTTATTTGTATGATTAATTGCCTTGTTACAGTGTCGAGTTCTCAAACCGAAAGCAAATTTATTTCCACGCCAAGCCAAATTTGTAGTAGTGAGCGACTACTTTAGAAGTAGTAACCAACTGCTGATAACTTCTAAGGAGGTTTGTTTTTGGGAGTGTGCGGAAGATTGAATTCAATCCCTTTCAGCTTATAAAGAGTGCTGTTTATCCTCTTCTTGCCCTCGGGCGCATAAAGTCATGCACAAGGGACCACCAATGCGGACTTTTTTCGCTCTTTTCCTCAGTGCCTCTCACCAAGTTATTGCCACCGTCTGCATCTCCTTTTCTATATTCCCCCCCCCCCCCCAGTTCTCTTGTTTTTCCTTTCACTCCCGTTTTGATTGGAGTCCAGTATATTTTGTTGAAAAGATCGATTTGAATATGGGATGTCTGCTCAATAAAATAGCTAGTCGGTTCCATGGCACAAGACTGGAAATCATTATTATTCAGCGTACCTTTTATAAAAATACTATTTCTCCGCAAACTACATTTTAGTTATAGCATCGATGAAAAAAGATGTGTGAAACACTTAAGATAGAGTTTGATCACTTTTCCATTGAACACCTGGATTTACGTTGGTTTAAATCCTCTTGCCAATGCTATTCAATGTTGGAAAAACGTTCCATCGTATTTGGTGTGCCATCGAATGAAAATGGCAAAGTTGGTTTTGAAACTGTTGGTTGAAACAAAGTTCACCTTAACCTTGTTCTAAAACGTTGCACCACAGAACCTATAGATATTTAGCTAAGATATTATGGATAAAATATATGATAACCTCGATATTTGACTGAATATTTCTCAGAAGCAATAGACGTTCAGGCTGAGTTACCGTCAGACAGTACATCACAATTTGATGATGCTAATTTAAAAGGTAAGAATGATAAACAGAATATATACAACATACTCAGTATGGTGCCCAAATAGCCAAATTAATTAGAATTCCACATCCTCATCACCCTCATTATCAAAGGGAGATGCTAAGGGACTTGGACCGAGTAACGATCATTTAACAGGAAAGGCGTAGAACACTTTGTTTGTCAAAAACACAACTTTAACTTTTGAAAGCTAGGTCAAACTACAGCTCTCCAAAATACATTAACGAACTGTATATCTCGAAAAGATAGCTTTTGCATCCCTCTTGAACTATGATGTGTATTATAGATGTTTGCTGCTTTTCTGTTAGCGATAGCAGAGGTGTACTTGAAGGAAGGTGATAACGAGTACAGCAAAGGAGAGGCCGACAACGCGGTACACTTCTATACGGAGGGACTGCAAGTGAATTGCAAAGACATCCAAGTCAACGCTGTGCTCTATAGCAACAGGGCAGCAGCTCATTTGCTTTTGGGTAAGAATTGATCATTCGTTCCTAATATACCAGACCTGCATTCACAAGGATTCAATACAATAGGTTACAGTTCCGGTTGTGTACGTGAAGGAACGCGTTTGTTTCTTTGCGAGTCGAATTACGCAGCCTCAATAAAGGTAACATGATGGGAAACCTAACCAATTTAGGGAGTAGTGCCAGAGGAAGTATAAGTCAGACAGGTCCGATGGATGTGATTGGGAGGTAAGTTTAGTAAAGTACTGACTTACACAAGTCCATTGCATGGCCCTGTCACCAGCTTCACGCTTACTGGCCGTACTGCCCCAATCAATTAGTATACCGCTGGACTAACAGATAGTGTGTCGTATACCCGTTATAACCAATGGTAGGAGGTGAGCCTTTAACTATTGAATCAAAACAAACGGCCAACATGATATACGTAGACAAACTGTTCGGAACTCGCATCACATCCTCCCGTAAGATAAAGTCAGGTAATAAAAATTTATCGCCGACTTGGCAAGCTTGGTGTGTCCAATGAGCGATGTGGAAATGATTATGCCCGTCCCAAAGGATAGAGGATTGTACTTAACGTACTCACTCGAGAATATTTTCTTAGGTAATTATCAAGAAGCATTGGATGATGCAACAGTTTCCGTTCAGTTGGAACCAACTTTTATTAAAGCAATAGAAACCGGTAAGTTCTTTGCATTTCCTAAGGTATGCAGAAGTTTTTTTCGTTTTTATTATCTATTACTTATGACTGTGGGGTTGTACTACAAGCCAAGTGACCATGCAGGCAAAAAGTTAGTGCTAAGAGTCAACATTGTCTTATCAAACCGTTAAACAATCCAATTGTATTGGTTTCAATTTCAACTTTAATTGTGATGGACCCCTTTGAGTCTATAGGTAATCACATGATTACGAGTGAAATTTGGGATAAATCTGCGCGAGTAAATTGTTCAAAGGCTAACAAAGCCCGTAAGGCGCGTGGAGTTTGTATTCTTCAAAAAATTCACGAGTGCTGGTTTATCACAAACGGTTTATAAGGAAAGGTGATGCCAACAATCACTGTGCTGAACATCATCGACTTACGAGCCACACTATAAGCTGGGACTCTGCGCGGTGCTTAACCTACCGCACTAACCACTTTCAACGTCTGACTTTGGAAAGCTGGTTTACTAACTTAGCACAGACTCCCCTCAACAGGTATCAACTACTACCGACACCATACAAACAACTCATTCACGAAATTAGCATTACAAACGAACTGAACAGAACGACCTAGCTTTACCGACGGATCGAAACAGACCAATCACGACCGACTTAGGCAACTTGAGTCTTACAGCCAAGAACATCACGGCAAAACTGAGCAGTCATTGAACACGAACTGGACCAAGAACATTCTACTAACAAGAAATTTTCACTTGACTCTGATGATAACTTCCGCACAGGTTGTTGAAAAGTCAGTCACCACCACCGAAAAGTCCTTCTCAGGAAGATCGCACTATACTTTCACTGAAATTTCAACGTGACCCAATTTTTACCCAATATTTCCCGCTGTTATATAAAGTTTTTTCCTTTTCCGAGTATCTTATTAGTTCTACATTCGCACTCGATACACAGTTGAGTTCTCTCCATTTGGGATTTCTGGCTTATAGTCACTTGCGATCTATGTTTTCAGTTCTTGCTGTGACACTACAAAAGATGATAGACATCTCAAATAATTTCCATCTCGCCGACGTGTGATGTAACTACGAAAAAAACAAAAGTTTTCTTTGCAGAAATATCTAAATAGGTGTGATCTGCACATTATAGAAACTATGAGCAAAAATTTCTCGTCTTGGAAGAGGGAGCATAACCATTTTATCGTTTGAAAATGGTGATATGCGACATACGATACCCTGAGTTTAAGGCGTTTTTAGTGTCAAAATTCAAAACCTCGTGTCAGACTTGCTATTTTCTATTCAAACTTCTTGTTTGACAATTCAGATACGCTATTCGTTAACTGAAACATCCATTGTTTCAATTCAAAGCAATATTTCTTCGATTCAGTCATGCTGTTTTTGGGGTGACCCTATTCGATGAAATGAGGGAATGGGCATCTTCTGAACTTCTGATATCCTAAAATATGGAATAACGGAATATCCTATAAAAATGCAATGACAGAATATCCTAAAACGCGGAATGCCCTGTTTTATAAAACAAAGTCTCGCTAAAATGGAATTGCAATGAAATGAGTAACAGGCAAAATCAAAAGAATTGTGGTTTAATAATTATTGGAGTCAAGAGGATAGAGAAACCGTGAGGTTTTTGAGCAAATCCCTTGAAATTATAATTACCATTGTTATCATTGTTATTCCTTTTTATATGATTATTTGTTACCATTTGATTATTGTTTCGATGTCAATTAGTCACTACATTCTTAAATTGGCTTTCTCATTTGGAACAGGGTACTTGTGGGATGCAAAAGGTTTTCTGTTTTGCATGTGAACCACATTACCTTCTATCACTAACTATTATACAATCTCCATTTCTGTTTCTATTTCTATTTCTATAAAAATATGTTGTATCAGTAGCCACATGCAGTCTCAGACTACCTAGTTTTCACTCAATATCAACGTTCTCTACTGTTTGGGATTGACTGACGGGTTGTTGGCCAATGAGCATGCTGAAAGTTTTAACCGTAAATATTAATCAAGAAATCCTTACAGTCAGGTGTATTTTAACGTTCAAGTTGTAAGCACTGATAGTGTTATCGAAAGACTGGTCCGGTTTTTGTTACATTTCTTTACAGGCGTGTATTTCCTACTCGGTCTGGAGTCTTAATTTTATTTTGACCACTTTCATAATTAGAGAGTACCGTAGTTGACTATAAAAGTACAACTTATGAGTGTTTTTTAGTATATGCAATGGGTAGAATAATAATCATTAATTATTAACTACAATTATAATTGTAAATATCCAATTTCCTCTTTTTAAGGGGCCAGTGCATGTGTCCAGCTTCACTTCTATCAAGAAGCCATCGACTGGTGTCAGAAAGGATTGACAGTATCCTTTGACGAATTAGTAATTAACAATTATTCCACGGGCGCGCGTTGGATATAAGATGATAGATAGCCAACCAGGCGCGTAGCGCCGAGTTGGCTATAATCATCTCTTATCTTGCATGCGAGACACCCCTAAAGGTGCACGGTAACCTTAAACGTAAGATCAATGACATTCTTCAAGTCTAACGCACGGCATTCACGGAAAACAGCTTTTAGTGTTATAGTATGCAGTTTGAATTTTAAATATCTTGAAGGATATAGTGGTGCTGAAAGCGCCGCTGTTACTGCTGCTGCTGCTTCTACTACTACTGCCATTACCACTACTAGTGATAGAAGTAGTACAAGTTGAAATAGTTCTGGCTTTATTACTTTTAGCTCTCGTGGCTTCTTCTAATTCCATCAGGATGAATGGTAGAATGAGCCTGGTTAAGTTTGTTTTCATTCTGCAAAAGAAAATGAACCGAAACCCCTTTTATGAGACAATTCTTTGACTCGATCTTGTAAAGATTGAGAACAACAAGATGTTACTTGATTTGCGGACTCAATGTGTAAGTGAGCAAACTGATGGAACAGGTGAATCAGGAACGAAACAAGAAGTAAAGATTAGCCATGAAAAATACAGCGCAAAAAGCGAGGTTAGTGGACAGTTACGGTATTAAAATTTCATTGAAAACAAGAAGTAACATGGAAAAAGACGTTTCATTGATGGGATTCCATGCAAGAGGACCAGTTCGATGTTTCCATAGACATAAGAAAGCAGTTCTTACGTCTATGATGTCTGGAGTGTGTTTATAATCGATGATATTTTGGCAGCTGTATTTTACAGAAGTCATTAGCCGTGCGCTGTTCTCTTATAAGTTTCTACTCTGAGCTATTGACTATTTAAAATGATTGAATTAAATTATTGAATTTTCTTAGACCCCAAAGTTAAGTTTACGCTTAGCTTCAAAGATATTATCATTCATAAACCTCGAGGGACGATGACTGTGCAAAAGCAGTTTTCGTCTTGAAAATACTCAAAGAGAAATTTCCTCACCTACCAGCTGAGGTTGGTATGATAAATCCAGTTCCACCATATAGGCGCACAAGTCTGGCTCCTATGGTTGGCCATTAGAAAAAGGAAATTGAGGATACGTAGGCCAAGAGGTACAAAGGTAACTGAATGATTTAAACATTTCCAACTTCAAACCATAGGAGAAACAAAGCAACAAAGACCTACCTCAAACAGCTGTCCAAAGGGTCCTCCTCTATGCTATTGCAGTGGGGGACGAAGCTTTAAAAGGAAAGTGTTACTGCAATCTCGGATGTCATTATCATTGGCTAGGAGATTTCAAAAGAGCCATCCAGTATCATGAACGTCATCTAAAAATTGCCAAAGAAGTGGGAGACAAGGCTGGAGAGGGTGGGAGTTACTGTAATCTCGGCAATGCTTATTACAGCCTAGGAGATTTCGAAAGAGCCATCCAGTATCATGAACGTCATCTAAAAATTGCCAAAGAAGTGGGAGACTACGCTGGAGAGGGAGGGAGTTACGGTAATCTCGGCAATGCTTATCAAAGCCTAGTAGATTTCAAAAAAGCCATCCAGTATCATGAACGTCATTTAAAAATTGCCAAAGAAGTGGGAGACAAGGCTGGAGAGGGAAAGAGTTACTGTAATCTCGGCAATGCTTATCACAGCCTAGGAAATTTCGAAAGAGCCATCCAGTATCATGAACGTCATCTAAAAATTGCCAAAGAAGTGGGAGACAAGGCTGGAGAGGGAAAGAGTTACTGTAATCTCGGCAATGCTTATGACAGCCTAGGAGAGTTCGAAAGAGCCATCCAGTATCATGAACGTGATCTAAAAATTGCCAAAGAAGTGGGAGACAAGGCTGGAGAGGGAGGGAGTTACGGTAATCTCGGCAATGCTTATCGAAGCCTAGGAGAGTTCGAAAGAGCCATCCAGTATCATGAACGTCATCTAAAAATTGCCAAAGAAGTGGGAGACAAGGCTGGAGAGGGAGGGAGTTACGGTAATCTCGGCAATGCTTATCAAAGCCTAGGAAATTTCAAAAAAGCCATCCAGTATTATGAACGTCATCTAAAAATTGCCAAAGAAGTGGGAGACTACGCTGGAGAGGGAAAGAGTTACTGTAATCTCGGCAATGCTTATGACAGCCTAGGAGAGTTCGAAAGAGCCATCCAGTATCATGAACGTGATCTAAAAATTGCCAAAGAAGTGGGAGACAAGGCTGGAGAGGGAAACAGTTACGGTAATCTCGGCAATGCTTATCGAAGACTGGGAGAGTTCGAAAGAGCCATCCAGTATCATGAACGTCATCTAAAAATTGCCAAAGAAGTGGGAGACAAGGCTGGAGAGGGAGGGAGTTACGGTAATCTCGGCAATGCTTATCAAAGCCTAGGAGAGTTCGAAAGAGCCATCCAGTATCATGAACGTCATCTAAAAATTGCCAAAGAAGTGGGAGACAAGGCTGGAGAGGGAAACAGTTACTGTAATCTCGGCAATGCTTATCACAGCCTAGGAAATTTCGAAAGAGCCATCCAGTATCATGAACGGCATCTAAAAATTGCCAAAGAAGTGGGAGACAAGGCTGGAGAGGGAGGGAGTTACGGTAATCTCGGCAATGCTTATCAAAGCCTAGGAGAGTTCGAAAGAGCCATCCAGTATCATGAACGTCATCTAAAAATTGCCAAAGAAGTGGGAGACAAGGCTGGAGAGGGAGGGAGTTACGGTAATCTCGGCAATGCTTATCAAAGCCTAGGAGATTTCAAAAAAGCCATCCAGTATCATGAACGTCATCTAAAAATTGCCAAAGAAGTGGGAGACAAGGCTGGAGAGGGAAAGAGTTACTGTAATCTCGGCAATGCTTATGACAGCCTAGGAGAGTTCGAAAGAGCCATCCAGTATCATGAACGTCATCTAAAAATTGCCAAAGAAGTGGGAGACAAGGCTGGAGAGGGAAACAGTTACTGTAATCTCGGCAATGCTTATCGAAGCCTAGGAGAGTTCGAAAGAGCCATCCAGTATCATGAACGTGATCTAAAAATTGCCAAAGAAGTGGGAGACAAGGCTGGAGAGGGAGGGAGTTACGGTAATCTCGGCAATGCTTATCGAAGCCTAGGAGATTTCGAAAGAGCCATCCAGTATCATGAACGTCATCTAAAAATTGCCAAAGAAGTGGGAGACAAGGCTGGAGAGGGAAACAGTTACTGTAATCTCGGCAATGCTTATCACAGCCTAGGAGAGTTCGAAAGAGCCATCCAGTATCATGAACGTCATCTAAAAATTGCCAAAGAAGTGGGAGACAAGGCTGGAGAGGGAAACAGTTACTGTAATCTCGGCAATGCTTATCGAAGACTAGGAGAGTTCGAAAGAGCCATCCAGTATCATGAACGTCATCTAAAAATTGCCAAAGAAGTGGGAGACAAGGCTGGAGAGGGAAACAGTTACGGTAATCTCGGCAGTGCTTATCACAGCCTAGGAGATTTCGAAAGAGCCATCCAGTATCATGAACGTCATCTAAAAATTGCCAAAGAAGTGGGAGACAAGGCTGGAGAGGGAACGAGCTACCACAATCTTGGCAATAATTATTGGAGGTTGGGCGACCTAGAAAGAGCTGCCAACCTGTTTCATTCTTGTGTGGTAAGCTTTGATGCTATCCGAGCTAGTTTACGTTTGAAAGATGATTGGAAGATTAGCTACCGCAACATGCAAAGGAACGCATATAACTCTTTGTGGCGTGTTCATTTAAAACAAAATCAAGTTTTGGATGCACTTCTATTTGCTGAACAAGGACGTGCACAGGCGCTCAATGACCTTATTTGCTTTAATTATAGGGCGGGAGAGATACAACTTCGGCCTCGCACACCACCGACTTATGATTTCGATGTTCTTGCTGGCGGTGCTCCATTAAATACAGTTTTTATGGCGGTAGATGATAAGGAACGCAAGATATACTTTTGGTCTGTTAACAGCGCTCAAGATATGCAATTGAGAAGTATTGAGATAAGTAATTATGGCTTCTTCAAAAACGCCAATACTTTTATTGAAAGCTTAGCAAACACAGTGTCAAGAGAGTATAAAAGAGGTGTTATTAAATGCGAAAATCGTTCTCTCGATGAGCCCTGCCATGAGGAATCGATGAAGAGAAGGTCAGGTCATGCCGAGATCTTTCCTGAATGCTCACCGAACACAGCTTTACGGAGGTTGTATGACGTTATCATTGAGCCGATTGTTGATCTCATCAATGGTAATCAACTTATCTTTGTTCCTGAGAGCTCTTTGTGGTTAGTCCCTTTTGCAGCATTAATGAATTCTGAGTCAAACTATCTCTGTGACTCTTTTCGAGTTCGAACGATTCCATCTCTGACTACTCTGAGGTTGATTAACGATTACCCAGACGACTTCCACAGTAACAAGGGTGCTTTACTCGTGGGTGATCCATGTCTGGAAGAGGTTCTTCTCAAGGGGAAGAAGCTCCATCAACTGCCATGTGCAAGAAAAGAAGTAGCGATGATCGGGAGAATCCTTGGCGCTGATCCTCTTATTGGCGAAGAAGCAAAAAAAGATGAGGTATTGAGACGACTTCCCTCTGTTGCGTTGGTGCACTTTGCAGCACATGGCCAAATGGAAACAGGCGAAATTGCTTTAGCGCCACGAAGTGCCTGCTCATCACAGCCCTTTAAAGAGGACGATTTTATTCTAACAATGAAGAATGTGTTGGATACTCGCATACGAGCAAGGCTGGTTGTGCTGAGTTGTTGTCACAGTGCTCGTGGAGAGATTAAGGCCGAGGGAGTGGTTGGAATTGCAAGAGCGTTTTTAGGTGCAGGTGCTCGCTCTGTTCTTGTGTCGTTGTGGGCGATTGATGACGAGGCTACTCTTGAGTTTATGAAATATTTCTATGAAGAACTGGTCACTGAGAAGCTGGCCAGTGAAGCTCTTAACCAAGCTATGAAGAGCATGAAAGAGTCTGGAAAGTTCAGCGAAGTGAAGTACTGGGCACCCTTCGTACTCATTGGGGATGACATCAGACTTGAATTAAATTAAAGATAACAGTCTTGGATATTGTCGAATGTAAGTAGGTCAATATTAATTAATGATGTATTCTAAAGTAAGCCCAGAGCATGTTTGTATGAAGGTAGGTGTAGACTTCAACCAAGAGATGATTTTTAAAAAAAGAAAATTTATTCCACGTTCACTTTCACGTGGAAAGTCACCCACGTTTATATCTTTTAGTAAGTTATCTTGCCACGGTATATGTTTATGCCAGTCAGTTTTAGTGAGAGAGCAGGTAACTGGAATGGCTCTTGTGTCTTCAAAGATATGTTTTTAGTTACGGAATCACAACGTATAATTTGAAATGAGCCGCGAAATGATATCCAAGTTTAATGGAAGACTTTAACCAGAACGTCTCCAAGGTTGTTCAATGATAACGTAATGACACGAGATGAATTTCAGTTTGTGTTCAATGTATATCAAAATGAGTCAATGGAAAATTGGCTTGTTCGGCGCCGACCCCAAGGATCTCTGATACTTCTACAAACATGGGTGTGCAAAACAAGTTTAATGCTTTAGGAATGCATTTAAACCTATGTCAAAATTAATGCTTTGAATTTACGTTTCTGATACTTTTACCTGTTTGCAGAAAAGACGAGATCCTTGCTGACGACTTTTTGGCAACGATTTGTATCCAACCTCTCCGGCGACGAGAACTTTTTGAGTATCTTAGACAGTATAGCTTGGCTGTTAGTGAAAACAACAGTTGTTTTGTTAGGCCTTCAGGGCGAGATTGCTCAGTTTTAAACTTTGGTATCAAAAACTTTTCTTAATGTATAGTAGGAAATGTACCACGGTGTGTTGCAGAATAGACTTCCGATTGAATTTTTCTCGGGGCTATGGGTATTTGTAGAGCGAAGCAGCTTATTCCGCTATTAGGTCGTGTTGGTGGTTTTTTTCAGTATGAGTCTTACAGTTGTTTCATTTTCATTGAAAAGTTTAATTCATTTTTGTGGTTGTAATTTTCCTTCTTGCCTATTTACAGCACCGAAGTAGTTCCTAGGCAAACTGAACTTTGCAGTATGTTACCAATATATTTTTCAGTGTTTATAGTAGATTTTTAGGTCTTTTTTTTTGTTTTGGTTTGAGTTGGATGTTTCTCTCACCAAGTCCTCCGTTCAGGGCCAGTTTTTGTAGCGAGTTAGGTACAACGATTGAGTTGGCAAGTTGTTGTAATCTCTTTGAGTTACTTTGTTATCGTGTGGAAATACAAACTCACTTACAGAAGGTTTTTGTTATAGATTTCATGATTAACCTCAGCCCGGTAACACCTTGTGTAGAGAAAATCCCGAACAATGAAGGATTCGAAGCTCAAGCTTTGTGATTTTTCAGAGGGATGCTGTTGCAAGCTGATCAGAACTAACAGCACCCGCTGCGAATTTGAAAGGAACAAGATTCGATTTTTCGAGGGGAACTCAAATACTTTCCTTGTCTCTCACTCGTTACGAGCTTGAAACAGCTTTTTATTTTCTCCTTCTCTCGTTTGAGTTATTGAGGACGTCGTGAATTGTTTTAAAACATGTAAGGGAGGAAAGATTAATCTCCTAAACACCAAGTACTCTTTATCATATGGCACCAGGAGAGGTTTCGGGTATGAATTTGAGCGTGCACAGGTGCTGCGAAAAATACGTCAAGTTCAAGGCCTGAAGGTTGCGCAAATCCTTTATACTTTACGAAGTTATCGTTGAAGGAGTACATCATAGTCGCCATAGAGGAACAAGATGTTCATTGAGATCGCTTTTGACGCGTTACATTATCAAACTATAACCTGTATGATCCCAAAACAATATTATTTTACAGTAAATGGTTTGAACCCGGGGGTAGGATGTGAAAGTGTAGTGCGATTGTCCGGGTGAGTGTAGTCCTGAGAGGGACTGTTTTGGTGGTGGCGACTGACGTTTGACAACCTGTGTGGAAGTCATCATCAGACTCAAGTGAATAGTTGTTGTCAATAGAATGTTGTTAGTCCAGTTCGTGTAAAATGATTGGTCAGTTTTGCTGTGATGCTATTGGCTGTAACACTCAAGTGGCGTAAGTAACGTTAGGTCATTCTGTCCGGTTCGTTTGTAAACAGTTATTGGATTCGGTTTTTGTGATATCCGGAATAATCAAGGTCGAGGTAAGCGTTATTAGCCGAAGCCGAAGGCTGAGGCTGATAACACTGACCGAGACCTTCATTATTCCGGATATCACAAAAAACGAATCCAATAATTGTTTTATTATACATTCTTTTAAAGAAAATAGCGCCAAACGCATTATCGCAGCGAACACAGTTTATTTTCGAAAACTTAAAAATGTACAACTGTGTGGTAAACAAATTTTACACTTGAGCTAATTCCTTTCTGTCGTGTGGCTCCTGGATATTTTTCTCTTTAAGGTATTCGTAGAACTGTTCCTTCGCCACTTTTGTCGATCTTTTGGTATTTTCCAAATCTTTATCTTCAAGTAATTTCTTAATTTCACGTTGGGTCGATGAAGCGAATCGAGAAGCCATTCTTACTTCGCTATCCATGAACTTGACATTGCTCCACCGGAAATCCTGCATCGCGCACGCAACCTACAGATTATTCACTAATCTGTGGGTACAGATTAGTGAATAATCTGTAGGTTGCGCTGTTTCCCAGAATTAAAACTGTGGGCATTTAGCCAATGAGAAGACAGATGGTGACTACAATGTATAATAATAATGTTAAAATGCTGTTGAGGGGAGTCTGTGCTAATTTGGTAAACCAGCTTTCCAGAGTAAGTCGTTGAAAGTAGTTAGTGCCGACGGATCAAAACAGACCAGGCAATGATGACCGAACTGGAGTAAGAACATTTTACTGACAATAACTATTCACTTGACTCTCATGATGACTTCCGCACAGATTGTCGAAACTTCAATCACCACCACCAACAGTCTTTCTCAGGACTACAATCACACGGGCGATCGCACACTTTGAAATATTATTACATTATAAAACTCTTTCTCGATGCAAATATTTTAGCAGCCTTAGATCTTGGAAAAATTTGTCACCTGACCCTCAAAGCCTTGCAATTTGATGAAAACCCGTTGTAAGACAGTAAATTCGGGACTACATTGAATGGTCCAGAACTTGGTAACTTCAGGGTGACTTTTGTCCAAACACTCAAGTGCACATGCAGCACAAACTACTATAGTAGTCTTCTTCTATGTAATTCTTGCAATGTGGTAAGAGCAGCGTTTTTATTGTCAAAAGCTCTGACATCGCAATTGTCACATTTATTCTAAAGTATAGCTAAGTTACTCAAGCGATCTGGGACTGTCTCAATTGTCAACTGCTTATTAGAGGCAAATAAATACCTGCATTACTGCCCAACTAATGCCGGACTCACACCCTTGTAAGAAAAAGTGAATTCCAAATTCACTGCGTACGATCGATGTACAGTTAATCGTCATTATGGTGAATATGACATGATATATATGTTCGTAATTCTTAAATATCAAGATTACGTGATTTGGAAGCAAATTTTTTTCTCGTTTGCATTTTAGAGCAATTACTCTAGAAAGGCGACCGCACGTCAATCATGTTTCTTTTTCATTGTTTATCTACAGTTTCAACCATATTTGTTTACTTAAAATCCACAACATGTTACTGTTTATGGAAAGAGTTATAAATTACGTAAAAACTAGAATTCCTCAAAATTACGCTGTCGAACTATTTGCAAGCTTGCAGAAAATAACAATAAATAGTGACAGTCACTTTAAATAAGCAATAAGAAAAGATATATGAATTAGCTGCGCCTTTCCTAGAAAATATTGAGGATGAAAATGCCGCTATAAAGGTTTGACATCTCCCAGCTAATGGAAGAAGTTTCCCTAACGACCCGAGACAGATGTAAGTGTTGCCTGACACTCATTAGGGACCTTAAGCATCGATGACTTTGGGTGTCACGGACGTTCGATCGTTTGCAGGAGGGGGAACCTGGGAACGACGTTGTCGCCAACAGAGTTCGTGACATGACTGCGTTAAGCAAAACAATTACGCTAATTTACAGACGTTGTCGGTCGACCGTGAAAATGTAAACACATCCTTGGCGTGCTCTCGATCTTGACGATGTTCAGTTTAAAGGAAGCTCGAGAAATGCTTTCTCTAGCATGGAGTCATCATTTTATTTCCGAAGAAGGATTTTTGTTATTGTATGACGCTAGTTTCTCCAAAAATCCATCATTTCCTCACGCCGACTACGATCGTTTTGATCTCGATTCTATGGACGAAGCAGAGTGTTTTCAGGAGTTTCGAGTAAGAAATATGGACATTGTTAGACTTGCTGATGCCCTTGGATTACCTGCGAGTCTGTGCTGCCACCAACTAACTAAGGCCAACCGCATAGAGGGACTGTTGCTAAAAAGATTTGCCTACCCATGTCGTTTGGGTGACATGATCCACAGATTTGGACGAAATTAATTGCTAATAACAGGACAGACAAATAAAAAACTAATATCAATTTGCTTTTTATGTACTTACAAGTTTTTAAAAATAACATGATAACTGTAGGGACTCTGGTTGTCTAATCACTTAATCTTCTGTACCAAATTAAAAATAAGGGCTTGTGTTATAAATGCTCATTACACTGTATGGCAAAGTTCATAGAGTTTTTAATCAAAATTTTGTTTCAAAGTAATGTGCCCAGTTTTATATTGTAGCAAGTCATGTAAATTTTAAAGTTCTATACATGGCATTAATTTCTCATCAGTAATATACCTTTTGAGGATAAGTAATTACAATGTATATGCTGGTATGAATAAATTGTGTCATCAACAAATTATATAAAATGTATTATAACATAACCAAAGTAAAGCGCGCGCTCTGATTGGTCAATTTAGCGTCCCCCATTTGCCCATGGGTGTAGGCTGCTGACGTGAGCAAATGCAAAGACTATTTTTCCGCGCGCGCTTGTTTTTTCTGGTCACGTAAGATTTGTTAAATAAAAGGGAACTCTTTAGCTACAATGTGTTAATGTTATGTTATAAAACAAATGGTAAACACCACAGCGTACACTATTGAGTTATGGATGCACTTGGGAGGTTTGCTAAGCACTCAAGAAGCTAGAGTCGCTCTCGGCTATCGCCTCGAGCGACTCTTACGCTTCTTTCGTGCTTAGCAACCTCCCGCGTGCATCCATAACTCAATAGTGTACGCTGTGGTGTTTACCATTTGTTAAATACAGAAAGCATGAAGACATCACAAGCAATAAAAAATATGTTAAGCATAAAAATATGTAAGCAGTCAATTTCATCACACTAACAGACTCCAACTGAAGTAGATGGTGATTCTTTTGATCAATGAAATTAATATGTACCGGTCTGCTGCTTTGATTGGGGCCGATACAATCATAGTTTAAAAAAAATGTTTTAAAAGAGTAGCTCAAAAGATATCCAACAATATTACAAAAAATAAAGGCATGAAATATATGTTTCATGGTATAATATTGTAAATCTTCAAATAAGTGGTGCCCAGGGTACTTATTCAAATTTTGAGTTAAAACAGTAGGGTGCTTATTCAAGAGGGATCCTTTTCAGTTCACTTTAAACATGTTCACAAGCTGAATTGAAAGCAATTATTAATGTTCAAATCTGGGCCAGGGAAGGGGGCAGGGTACTTATTTCAAATTTTCGTGGATAGGAGAGTGTTCATATTTGAGGATTTACACTTCTTTTTTCAATTTTTCTTTTCTAATATTGGCATAAACATCTTATACTGCTGTTGTTGCTGTTGAGCCATTTAGGTTTGCATTTGTAGCAACTGCTGCTGTTGTTGTTACTGGAACTGTTGTTGTTGTTGCTGCTGCTGCTGTTGTAACAGCAGTTGCATCAGGCTGTTATGCTGCTAGTCAAGCAATTGCTGCCTCTCAGTCTCTTTCTCCAACTGCACAGATCTTATTTCTATATCTCTCTCTTTTAGCCTGTTCTCTTCAGTTGCCTGCTCCCTCAAATAGGCCACCATTTCAGTTCCATTAGATTGCCTCTTTTTGGCCTTGTTTTGATTTTCACCATCCCCATCTGAAAGTGACCATTTCTTCGTTTCACTCAATGACTCCATGGCTTTGAGCCTGATATCCTTAGCTTGCTCTTGTTCTTTCTGTTATTTCTCTCTTGTGTTTTCATCCTCCTTGTCTCTTGACTGATCACAGGCCTCAGCTCTCTCTATGATTTCTTTGAGTAGTCTGTCCAGCTTGGTTGGCTCAGGACTGATGCCACTGGCTTTTAACTATTGTGAAGTCTTTTTTTTTTAATTTTTCCACCAGGACCATATAATGATCTCTTACAGACCTCTTGTTAACTTTAAACTCTGCTCTTTTGTTGAGAATGTTGGCAATTTTCTCCCATGCCTGTGCTCTGCCCACAGTCTTCTCTTTAGCCCTGTATGGCTCAGCCTGCAAGACATCATGGCACAGGAGAATGTCTTTCTGTTCACTCCATTCCATTTTTCCACTGTTTTAAACAATGCATGAAATTTCAGCCTTTAAAAGATAACTTATACAAGTATCCAGTTAGCTTACATGAACATCATGCCCAGTTGATCTGATCTGATTAAAAAATGCAGTGTTAAACTTCTCTGTATCATATGTAAATATAAGTCCCCCCAATTATACATTACTTCCAGTTTTTGAGCGTACACCCTATTTTTGGTAAAAATTTATATTTTTCATTCCCAAGCTGAGAATCCTTCGTTTTCCAGCGATTTTAGGCTAATTTAAATGTTCTATACAGAGGATAGTAGTACATCAGTAAAGTAATTAATATGAGTTCTACCAGTTAGCCAACAAATGGCATGGCCGGTATATAACCACCACAGTTGCCAACACTCAAGGTCTTAAAATAATTGAGAAGAATTTGCTACCTTTCTATAACATCAAGAAATGGTTAGATATTCTAGTCTTCTCGGATAGGGACGAATAAATGGAGGTCCCGTCTCCTGCAGGGTTGGGGTAGGAGACGTTAATTTCCCACGCACGAGATTACTGTGCGATGGATGTCCTCCCCTGGGGTGGGATGGGTGGGTTAGGACAGCAGGTCCACATCAGCTATTACAGCTGCCAATTAATCAACCTGCTTAAACAAATAAATGAACTACAACTACAAACTGTCTTGAATTCTCCCAACCAACCTCGTGTTTAGATGAGGCTATATAAACACGGAAAAAGTGCTCTATTTCTTAAGCTTAAATAATATGCTTTACGTGTAAGAGTAAGTTTAATAGCTGCAACACACATTTTATTTTCAAACCAGTTTGGGCGGTATCACGGCTACCTATATTCTTTAATTTCCGTCAATCTCAGATAGTCCTTTAAGAAAGATTACTAGAGAAAAAAGTGTGTACATTCGTATAGCTAGATGTCGCACTTTGAGCCGGGCCGGACAAAAAAGATAAACAAAATAGGAACTGCCGACTGCTTGTTGCACAAAACTAACGGACGACTTTTGATATTTATCTGTTGTAGCGAAGTGAACTTTGACTAAGGTTAAGAATTTTTTTCTCAAAGTACGCATTACGCTAAGCTACTTGCAAGACTTCAGAGATTTTCGTCCAAAAAAAATTAAGCTGCATGACAACTAACCTCGAGGATCTGCTTCGACCAGCGTAATTTCCTCCTTCACCGGGAACTTGCAAGCTTGACATGACTACAAGTACAACAGCCGAGAAAATTTAATGTGGTTATCGGAGTGAATGACATCAAATCATCTTCGAAGTACGGCAATTTTAATCTCAAATCCACCTGTATTTCTGCGTTTTCTCCAGGACGTCAAACTAAGTGATCCTGCGTTGTCGACGTGACCTTTCATCAGGGACGGACGGTGTATCCATAGCAACGGCTAATGACAGCTGAAAAATCACTTCCGGCGAACGTCCGTGACACCCAAAGTCATCGATGCTTAAGGTCCCTTTAGGGACATTAGAGAGCTTAAGCACCAGACGTTCTTGACAACGCGAACGGCAGAGAAGCCGCGTAAGACTGGATCGAGGCCTTCGTTCTTGGCGCGAAATAGGAAGGTTAAGCAGTCGACGTTTTTCAGACACGGACTTCTACCCGTGTTAACATGTCTTTGCTAAAAGATGCTAGAGATATGACCTTAATGAGCAAGGGAATAAGTTTCTTTACCCCACTCTCTTGACAGAATGAATACTTCGTCTTTCATATTTATTAGGCGACTTGAAAATTTACCACTTCATAGTTGTGTAAACAATGCGAACAAACGAGCATGAAGTTTTCAGTGCATGATCTGGATGCCTAGAGGACCATTTCTCTTTTTCTAAATTCGTTAACCACAGCGAGATTTGTTATTCTTATGTTTATAGTCGGTTGCTCAAAACCTAGCATAGATGCATACGATATACAATGTGCAGTTACAAAATACAACCGATGCAGAAAGACAACCATCTATCTCATTTTACACTTTGCTATTGTATCTAAATGTCGCTTAAGTGTCTTAATTCTGAATTATCGCTCAAAGTAATTTGTGATAAGCTTAAACCCGGTTTAAAAAAATCTTACTTCTGCATTTGATGATTCAAATGGACATGAAATCAAATGACTTAACTCACTCAGACTTGGCGAGAAAATTGTCTGCCATGATTGCTTAACGAAGCGAGGTATTTAACATGGAATTGCGAGTTGAAAACTAGGCTTGGTGATATTGTTTCGCATCTACGTATACATAACGACAAGTAATGTTGTTTTCTTTTATCTTGTTTTTATTGAGTCATGCGTTTCAAGGAAAATCCATTACTTGACTCGTGAACTCCGCGTTGAATTGCACTTGAAAACCGATATCGCACTCATCGCTTCGCGATTCGTGCGATATCGGTTTTCGCTTGCAAATTTGTATGTGTAATCAAATGGCGACGAGTGAACTTAGGAAATAATTTCACACGCGTTTTGTCAATATTCTGATAATTTTTTACCGAACCTTTAGGCGAGGGAAAGTATCAGAATTTTGAAAAAACGCAATTGAAATTGTTTCCTAATTTCACGAGAAAACCATTTGATTACCTTTTAACATCTTGGGTGACAAATTACGTTCACAACCGTAATTGTTTTTACTGGTTTATTCTATCGAAAACGGAGCCTGACATGAAGAAGATTATAGTTTTCGTTTAAAACATACATTATTGTTAAAGTTCGTAATTTTCTGAGTTTCTTCGCAAAAAATACCTTTCTACGGTGGCTTCAAAGGGACATACACTTTCCTCTCTCTTTTTTTTTCTCTTGCCACTTAGCTGCTACTTTCTTGCGACTTAGCTGCGACTTTCTTGCTACTTTCTTGCGACTTAGCTGCGACTTTCTTGCTACTTTCTTGCGACTTAGCTGCGACTTTCTTGCTACTTTCTTGCGACTTAGCTGCGACTTTCTTGCTACTTTCTTGCGACTTATCTGCGACTTGCTACTTTCTTGCGACTTAGCTGCGACTTAGCTGCTACTTTCTTGCTACTTTCTTGCGACTTGTCTGCGACTTGCTACTTTCTTGCGACTTAGCTGCGACTTTCTTGCTACTTTCTTGCGACTTATCTGCGACTTGCTACTTTCTTGCGACTTAGCTGCGACTTAGCTGCTACTTTCTTGCTACTTTCTTGCGACTTGTCTGCGACTTGCTACTTTCTTGCGACTTAGCTGCGACTTTCTTACTACTTTCTTGCGACTTAGCTGCGACTTTCTTGCTACTTTCTTGCGACTTAGCTGCCTGGCTACCTAGCTGGGCCGAGTGCGACGCAGGCTAGGTTGCATTGCCGATAAACAACGTGGATTCTCCAAGAGAACAGCTAGTTCCGGAGGTCCGAGCCAGGTATTTTGACACTTTCTCCTGTCATTCGTTCAAATTAGAAATGCTGAGGGTACAAAAACTTATATTTGGCTGCATTCTCTTTAGATTTTCAATTTTTTAAAAGAAAAACGTGGGATTAAAGATGGCGTTTGCCAACAGTTTAAAGACGAAAGGGTAAGAATTCATTACGAACTGTTTCCTGTACTGGACTCGAGATTGTGGCGCACTTAAATTTGATATCTCAGATTGTCTTTTTACACTTTCCTTACCTTCTTGTTACGTCTGGTTTACTTTCGAGAAACCTTTAATCATTTACTTCAAGATGGGACGGTTATTTGTGCTTCACTGGGAATAGTTTTGACCCTTTTCATAAATGGCTGCCAATTAAATTTTTTTTGTAAGTATTAAAACTAGCCAGACTAACCTCGGTTTTGAGTTAATAATTTGAGAGAAATTTTACTCCCAAACGTGTTTAGTGAAGTTAATTTCATTGCATACAAAATAATTTTTATATTGGTAGCTATTTATCATTCCTAGAATCCAAAGTAATTGATTTGGAAATAATTGGATGAGAGAAAAAAAGTTTTTTTTAAAATTTAATTGCTTCCAAATTGGACAAGCATGTAGTCCTTTACCCACTAATTTATGTAACATTCCAATGTAGATGAACTTGATGTAGGGCAAATGTTGGGCCTGATATATGGCATGTACATGTACATGTTGAACATGATATACGGCAAATGTTGCTTGTATACATATGGAATTTCTCTTCTTGCATTTAACTCAAGATCTTACTTATTTACTGCTTGATATATTAAGTTGAACACTTGCAGAGAAATTCCATTTAAACTCAAGATCTTATTTGTTTGCTGTACATGATATATTGAGTTGAGCACTTCCATATCTGTGTACATCCCTGTATTATTCTATAGTATCTGTTGCCATTTTTTCCTTTTTGTGTTTCTTATCTTGGGAAATATACCCATAGGACCTGCAAGTATTTTATGTATTTTTTTTCACAGTTTACGTATTCATATTACACCTCAAGTGGCTTATTTTACTTGACTAGTTTGACTCCATACTATTCTCTAAGATAAACTCATTTTTCCTTACTACAGATGGACTTTACAGCTATGAGGATGGCAACAGATGGAGATTTGCAAGCTCTTGGTTCGGTTTGCAGGGGCGACATACTTGCACTGAGATAATAAGGATAATGCTGCTCATTGCAATAGGGGATTAATTATTCTTTTCTTTTTTATACATGTCATTCATGTGTACTCTAATAGGTTGTGTTAACATAACACTTTTAAAACAGAATGGAAAATAGTTCGTTACCTGCTATTTAATTTGCTGTTCTACCTTGTTGAGTTCATAGATTTCGAATAACCAGGCCAGATGATATCTTTACAATACACTGTACTGTAAAGAGTGTGACTGGTGGGTCAGGCAATTCCTCTCCCCCACAGGTGTGTAGTTTATGAATGAAAATAATCCGTTCTTAGTGTCAAGAGTTTAAGTTCCTTTCCACATTTAGAAAACATGTTGGAAACAGAGAAGAAATAAAGTTGATTTCAATTAACATTTTAAATTTATTTACTTGTGTGGCTCGGTATCCAGCTACAAAATGATAGCGGCATTAGATCTGACCAACAATAAATACCTTGCGATGTACATTTGGCCACACTGAATATTTGCGAACCTAACATAGCTCCTTAACTAACCGCATACAAAGCTTTGTTTTTGAGTGTACCAAAAACACTGCTCATGCTGGGTAGCCTGTGAACAGGAATGAAATTCAACCATTCTTCTATGGTATGGCATTAATATGGTCCAGTAGATCTAAGTAGAGTTGAGGAGCTTCCTCTGCTGTTGTAGCTGGCTCTAGACCTTCGTCCTCCATGATTAGATCGCAGAGCTCTTTAAAGTAGGGACATCCTTTCGCTTGTGGTTGCTCGGCACACGTATCCTGTGCGATTTCGATTTCGTCGATGTCAACAGGAGTCATGTAATCTTGACTCTCAGCTGATGCTGGAACGAAGTAGAGTACATCTGGCTTTCCCGACGGAGATTCCACATTGCTAGACGGTCGAATTCGGCGAACATTCCATTCCAGTGCAGCTCTGTGTAGTTCACTTTGTATGACATCCATGAAACAGAACTTCAGGCATTCGCGGTGTATTATATCATCATCGTGATACAAACCAGAATCTCTCAAGTCCTTAAAAAATGTAATCCACCATTCTGCACATCCTTGTCTCAAACGTCCCCACTATGCTTCAATTCTTTGGTTTGCTGTAGATTTCCCATACATGAAACTTTTATCACCTGCAAAGTCGTCACTCATGGACCGCCGAAAGAAACGCTGAATAGCTGCTAAGTTCCTGTTCTCAGATCCCCTATCTCCACGTACAATCCTTGCCGTACCTCCTAACTGTCTTGCATAGTCTAAGAAATATTGAGCTACTATACGAGGGTCGTTGCTCGAAGATGCAACCTCCAGCCATAGGATCCTTCGACTAAAGCCATCAATTGCACCATGAATGCAGAATCCAAACGGTTTTAGTTTTTCGTAGCCGTCAATGTGCCATAAGTAATTTGGTCCTTTACACCTGTAAATTCGTCGTCGTAGTCTATGCTGTGACCTATGCTCCACCCCTTCAGGATCAAAAACCCTCAAAACATGTCGAAAGACTTCCCTCGTAGTAACAAGACCGTGCTGATTGATGAGTCTCTGATGCATCGCTCGATATCCGAGAAGGCTTCCACTCCCCTTCAGTTCCTCCTCGACTGCTTCTACCACCTCATTCAAATTACTTCGACGCCGACGTCTTGTACATCCCAACCGTCTGAGTATTCTTTTCAATTGTCTTAACGAGATCCCGATACCATGTACACTTACGAGAAATAATGCAATTTCAGGTGCAGTAAGCCCAAGATTGAAGTAGTCCTTGATTATCTCGTCGCGCATTACTGCATTGTTCCTTATTGCCGGAGAGTAAGATGGAAGCACTGCCAGCGATGTAGAGCACACCGAAATGAAGGTGAAAACGGCGAAAAACTTCATAGCTATACTGTAAAGCCAAGGCAAAACAGACTACCTATTGTTTATAGGAGTCTACGTTGTTTTCAAATAAAACAACCTGGCCGGCTGATGCACCAGGTAGCTAGGTCGCAAGAAAGTAGCAGGAAAGTCGCAGCTAAGTCGCAAGAAAGTAGCAAGAAAGTCGCAGCTAAGTCGCAAGAAAGTAGCAAGAAAGTCGCAGCTAAGTCGCAAGAAAGTAGCAAGAAAGTCGCAGCTAAGTCGCAAGAAAGTAGCAAGAAAGTCGCAGCTAAGTCGCAAGAAAGTAGCAAGAAAGTCGCAGCTAAGTCGCAAGAAAGTAGCAAGAAAGTCGCAGCTAAGTCGCAAGAAAGTAGCAGCTAAGTCGCAAGTGAAAAAAAAGAGAGAGGAAAGTGTATGTCCCTTTGAAGCCACCGTACCTTTCGAATTCTTCGTGCCTGTTAATAATTTTCGGCCGCTTCTTTTAATTTCGTAACTTCTTCAAGGGTCGCCGTCTTAAATTTCGACGCCATCTTGGCTCTGATCGAGATACAAGAGATATTACCATGGCAATTATGTAATTTCACATGTGAAATTAAAAATTAACGCTGAAATTTCGCGCCAAAACAATTAAGAAGTTATTTACCACCTATGGTATTAAATGCGTAATTCCCTCGTCAAGTAATGAAATTTTCTACAAATTTATTTTAGCCGGCCAAATATACCTATATCTAACACAGGATTACACGGAAAAGCATGCAATAGTTAGGCTCTCGATGTTCTCTGCCAAAACATTAAAAACCACTTTGAGATTAAGAATGAGTTCCGCGAACAAATCGCGAAATATGAATTCTTGGGGCAGGCTGTCTCAATTCGCATTTAAGCTGAGCTCATGAGCTTAGACATGAAGTTGCTAACTAGGCTTTACGATGTTTATGTTATCACGTCAAAAAGTTCCTTATCAGTTGTTGATAAACTATAGAAGCACCTTGAGATACGAAGATTAAGTTCAGTTTTCGAGCATGCTATTGTACTTTGCTTTTCGTCTCAAGAACTCTGATATTATTAATGATTAGGCTCTAATATTTTTATTGATTTGCGTCTAGAAAAGTGCGATATACGTTAGTGACAAACTTCGCCTCGTGGTTGCAATTTAGTTTTGAACCGGCATTGTTCAGTCATTTCTATGATCAATAAAGTCATAGACAATGGAAAATTGTGGTCAATTTGATAAGCATACATTTTCAATTGGATTCAGCTTCAAGAGCCCAAGATTTTTATTCAATCATGAAGTACTGGATCATGGAGTTAATGAAAAACTTTAGAAGCAATTGGAGAGAAAAAAAAACTTTTGAGTATCCTTTTTAATTTAGAGCTCGAACATCCAATGATTATACTCAAATATTTTTCATGAATGTGGTTAGAATTAAATCTGTACGAGTCAGTTGCTGATGACGCCCTGTCCATACATATCAGAATATTTAACATGTTGCGGATTCAAAACCTTAAGAGATAAATTTGAGAAACAAACATTATATCATGTAATAGTAAGCTCCAAAATTAATCTGTGTTTCTCAAATTGCTTCTTGAGTTTATCATCACCTAACAAAGATCTTTTTTCGACGTGATCTCAATAAAAATCTTGGAGACTTATTGTTTAAAATTGAGTGAACTCCTAGCGCTCACAACAAACAGAAAGGTATATTCCATGTTTGTTCTTAAACTCGAAGATCTTAAAAATCAAAAACGAACTACGTACTTTGATGAGAAACGCAAAACCTTTGGCGTACCCGCTTGAGAAGACACACAGGGCTTGCACTGTAAGTATCTCGGAGTGCTCCATAATCATCGCAAGGATCATACGTACGACAGAGCGCTGGACTGTTGTGCGGGAGGTCGAGGGTTCGAGCCCCGGCCGGACCAACACTCAGGTTCTTAAAATAATTGAGAAGAATTTGCTGCCTTTCTATAACATCAAGAAATGGTTAGATATTCTAGTCCTCTCGGATAGGGACGAATAAATGGAGGTCCCGTTTCCTGCAGGGTTGGGGTAGGAGACGTTAATTTCCCACACACGAGATTACTGTGTGATGGATGTCCTCCCCTGGGGTGGGATGGGTAGGTTTATTGGGCCCGCAGTAATTGGCGCAAGCTGTTGCGGAGTCCCTGCCGGTTGGCGAAGCTAAATAAATAAATAAAACTAACGCTATGAAGCTCTCCGGGATACTTACAGTGCAAGCCCTGTGTGTCTTCTTATGCTGATAAATACTTTTGGAGTATGCACTTTTAATTCGGTTCAAGATTCAACTTAATTTCAATAAGGCTCCGAGGGTTTAACAGTTTTGACAAAAAAAGAAAAATATTCATTTTTGTAAGAAATTACAAGACTACCAAACTTATCAGAGATCTCAAAAGTTATTCTGAAAGAGAATTAAGAAATGACAATTGTAGGAGCATGCTTAATTTTTTTTTACTTCAAAAGAAGGGACATTCATTAATCATCGAAGGAAGAAATAATTTCAGAAAGTATTATCTACATGTATCGGAGATCGAAAATAAAATTCGATAACTTGATTTGAGCGATGTAAAATCCTGAACATCAAATTTTGTTTAGCCTCAAGAGCTGAGACTTTCAGGCTTCAGTTTGACCGAAATTTGTCATCCTAGAACTGTCATCCTAGCATATCATTATGCTAAGGCAGGCAAGAAAATTCGCCGGCCTATTATATCTAGTGCTCCCTTTTTTTTAAATAAAGAAAGCCATCAGGATAATTAATATTAAGAACCTTTTAGATGGGTCATGCAAATGCAATGACTGTATTACATAATAGCTTCTTATTAACTAGATTTTATATGCATGTGATTGATACATTTTGCTGTGAATGATTGTCTGTTTATCTCCGATTATATATTTTATTGTAGATAGGAAATTTTTTGTTGTGTCCCCAATTAGCTTGGTAGCTAAATCTCTTGACACATTAATAAAGTATTCACTCACTCACTCTGTTAATAAAAAGCATCCCGAAAAAGCAAATGAAAATCTTTTAATCGTGGCCTAGAGCAGAGTTAGGGCTTTGATATAGGTGAAACAAATAAAAAGATGTTCATGATAGCATTTAATTCATCAAACGAAGACAACTGAAAACAATCGAAAGCCAGCTCCATCGGAAAGAAGTCGAAGGTACCAGGAAGTGAAGAAATTAATTCATGTTTTGGTTTCCTGTTTTCCTCATGATTGAATGAGTAAGTTTCGAATTAACTTCAAACAATCGCCAAATCCAGGTTAAATTGTTCAACGCAGACGAATAGTCTTAGATAGCTATTTTGAAATAAAATTAAACTATCTAACCTTGTTGGAAGTTGTCGTGTATCTTCCTTTCTTCTCTTTCTTGGTTTCGTGGTGTTCTCGTTTTCTATTTGATACTCATCATATGAAGAAAAAGAGACAAATATATTGTGAATACAAAGAAATCCGAGTGCTTTTCATTCTTAATAATAAAGGTCAACGATTTCAGAATCGAAAAACTCATTTGGAGCCACCACATTTTCTGCTGACAAACTTAGATTCCGTTCGTCTTACTGTAATAACTTGCTAAGCATTCGTAAAACAAATGTGTATTAAATTGGGAATAACCTAGCTAACTTTGACTTTTGGCCTTTTAACTTAAAACTAGAATAAGCGATTTAGAGAAACATTTGACTAGCAAAAATTTCGATAAAATAGCTCTCAAAATTATTATAATACATTTTTTAAAAAGGGCGAAAAAAGCTAGTCGACGACGTTTCAACGTTAACTTTAAGTCATTATTAAGTTCAAACAATGACAAAATTTTAGGCTTAAAATACTTAAGGGTACTAGCTAAAATATTTAACAAAAATGAATAACTTAAAACTAAACAAAAAAATTTGCATGTATGAAGTCCGCTTGCACGTTCAACTTCGGTTTGAGTATTTCGAATACTCAACGATCAAACCTAGTTTTACATCTTCTAATTTTCTACTAACAAAAACTGGCTGCGAAGTAGGGCCAGTCCTATGACTAGGATCGCGTAAATGTCTACGATCAGTATCGGAAGAGATGTGGTATTTGAAAGGAAGACTAACTGTAATTGTTTTGACTATTTTAGTCATGTTAGTATAACTTTCAATTAAGCTCGCTGAAGAGTTACTTGCATGACGAGATCAAGGAAAGTTGGGAAATAGTCGATTCAATTGGACTGACGGCGAATGAAGATATTCGAGATTGTGAGAAAATGGAATGGATTTCAGTTGCAGTTTCTTTCAATTTTTAAATTTGGTTAGTTTTGAGCCTTGACCAGAGTCACAAGGCTTAATGAGTTAATTTGTTACAAAAATGAACAGACCAACCTTATCGCATATTCTTCTTTATTCTTTCTCTCTAGCATTCTTTGACCTCCGAGCTTTCTCATTCGATTTTCTAGAGGGAAAAAGGGAAATACATCACGAATCCATGAACACCTTTTTCAAGCATGCTCGAGAAATCAACACATATAGAGAGGGAGAAGATTCTGTGTGGAGCCTCCATATTTGATATTAAATGATCATGGAAAGACAGAATTTATCCTGGTTTCCGTTATGTTAGTGTTATGGTTGGGACGTAGGTACACAGCATGTAACTATTTTCAGGTCCCTGATAATAAATAAATATAAGAAAGTGATGCCTTACATGGTCTCTGTGTGAGAGATGGGAATGAATCCTCTGGTAACCAGAAACTGTCTACGGCTACGAATCTACGTTATGATATTTTCACGATCACCCCTTAGGGTGGAAGGTAAGGGACAGACCATTATTTTTCTGGCAAATATCGAAAAAAATTGTTTGCAGGGTCTGAAAAGACAAAATAAATTTTTTGCAAAGATAATAGGGTAAAAAAAAATGTTTGCAGAGAAGTCAGGTAGGATATTTTATCACAAATGTATATCGACAAAATAAGTGGCTATAGTACTATTTACAACGTTCTTCTTAAAATAGTTCAATAAGGCAATGGTAATATTTAGCGTAAATGAAAAGAACACGGAAAAAAAATTTAAAAAAATTGTTTTCATGAAGATGATGTTCGAAAAAAATAGTTAATTTATAACATTCTTCGTAAAATAGTTCAATAAGGCAATGGCAATATTTAGCATAAATAAAAAAAATGCGGAAAAAAAATTAAAAAAAAATCGTTTACATGAATATGATGTTGGAAAAAAATAGTTTGCGGAGACATATATGTTTAAAAAAATGTTTGCAGAAGAAAATTTCTCATATCCCCCTCCAGAAAAATAATGGTCCGTCCCTAAAAGGGGAAAGAACAAGTGCCGTTTAACCATTTAATCTCTAAGAGTGACAAGCATCTTATTTCTCCTCACAGTAAGATTGCTGAATCAAACACAAAATTCATGAGAATTAAGGAAGTGATCATCAACTAAAGAATCCTTTGATTGTCAAACAAATTCTCTTCGTCAGTGCCATTGGAATCATATAAAGAACAGTCTGGAGAAATCCAGTGTCCTACATTGTTCTCGTTCTTCCTTTTGACAATTGCTGCCGTGAGTTAATTTAACAAGGGCCACAACGAGAACGATAAACAGTGTGTTACTATCCTAATAATATACATGAAAAAAATTCTCAGTTCTGATTGGTTAAGATGAATGCGTTTTTCAGTTAATTCAGTGCAGAAGAGAGTTAATTCAGTGCAAAGAAAGAAACAAACCAGACATTCTGATTGGTCAGAATGATTGGTCAATGTCAATGTCAAGGTCAATGTCAAGGTCAATGTCAAGGTCAATGTCAATTGCAGGGTTTGAAAAAATTATCTTTGCTCGTGATGCGCGCTTTTCTTCTGATTAGTTATGAGAAGCTGCCTGGTATATTTTCATGTATATTATTTACAGATAACCACATGATTTTCTCATTCAATTTGGAATAAATAAGCGCTTGTAAATTTTTTCAAAGACCACAAATTGCACTCGCCCTACGGGCTCATGCAATTTTGTTAGTCTTTGAAAAAATTTACTCGTGCTTATTTATTCCAAATTGCACTCGAAATCATGTGATTACCTATACAAAGGTAGCTTTTAATAGGTTATTTACCTGAATCGAAGAAAAGTCGTGACAAAGTGAAAACCATGAATCCTCGACAAAACCATTTGATCCAGTGCAAGAACCACTCGCCGAACTGGACAGAATAGACGGTATTAAGCTGGGTAATAGGGTCGAAATTACATGTTTCTGGACTCCGTAGGCGCTCAAATTTCTTGTAGTCATAAGCTCCATCATTTCCACGTGCAAGACTGTGCGCAGACTGTGCGCAGACTGTGAATATTAATTTTGAAAATTATTTGTAATTCAAATGAGTTTTTCGACCATGAAAAGTGGGGTTAAAGATAATCGACACCGAGTTCACGGTCTGATCCATTCAATTTTTAAAATGAAACAGGGGAATGCCTCACTTTAGAGAGATTTTGAACTTAATTAAAGAAGTTAGATAGAGAGATGACAATATTAATAGCGCTGTAATTTTCTAGGTATCGAACGTAGCCGGATGGACTTCAACTCAAAACATGTTGCTTGAACAAAATTTTTTTAGTCATTATAGAAGCGTAAACCTCGGTTACATTCTCCCTGGTCATTAACTGTCGATTAAACAGAACTTTACGATATACCGTTCTGTTTTTCTTTTTCATGGGCAAGGACATGAAGAAGGACAGCCATTTAGCACCGTAGGGGCTATGCTTCTTACGCAGTTGCTTATCTTTGGGGAACCAGAAGCAATCCTTACGAATACATAGATTCAAACGTAGACTAAGATCGAGAAAGGGTCGGTGAGATCGTAGTTGAGCGAAGGCACAACCTTCAAAGCAATTGAAAAGTACCCCTAAAGACGAATGGTGGACCCTCTTTAACAGGGGAGAGTCACCCAGACCTACAAAGTATGATGACACGCCCACCAGATCTAGTGTATTAAATTTGGATTTATCAGAAACAATCATTCGAACACTAAAATTACGAATTATATTTTTGAAAGGAAAATTAAACAACTAACTGAAACGCTTTATTATTCCTTACAATAATTAACAGTTGAAATAGAATTACATTCGTAACCGCCAGATTCACGAAATATCAAACACGAAGTAGCACTTGCTAGTAATGTAGAACTTACCCTACTTTCTCTCAACATCTCAATGTGCCACTCCCAAAACAACTTTCATCCAGAACAGCCTTCGCAAACGACAATAGCTAACAACAAAAATTCGACCAGTAGAAGTCACTAAACACAACCTACGACACGTATAGCACTGAATTTTGAATATATGAAAATCTTATATGTGTACTGCGGTTTCATGAAATGTATGGGTTCAAATCCCGTACGTGCCTGAATTTTTTTTTTCAGGCTTTCTTTCGATTCCACTAGTACATAAGTAGGGTTTATTATCGCTTTCATACATCTCATGCAACCGCAGTATACATATATGATTTTCATATATTCAAAATTCATTGATTTATATCACTTCGACGGGTTTAATACGAACCAACATTATTACCAACTCCCTGTACTGTTGTCTTGTTTGCTCAATTGGTAGAGCATTGCACCGGTATTATACTTAGTGCTCTTGAATCAGAAATTTTGCCATAATCAAGGTTCATGGTTTAGGATATGACAGCTTTATTAACGTTGTATCTCTCTTTTTTTTACAGTTAGGACAATACAATTTCCTTTTTTTATCATCTTATTCTGTTCTCTCTCACTGTTCTCTTTTAAAAGCTTTTTGTCCATCACAGTAAAATAAAACTGACTAAAATTACCACTAAGTGTTTTACAGGAAATTTACTCTCACTCCATCAAGCCTTAGTGTAGGCGAGAAATGTCTTAATTTGTCCTGAACACGGCGTGCATCAACAAAATGCCCGCAAAGGACCAAAGAAAGCGAATCGCAAAGCGGACACAGAACAGAGGATTTTCATAGCGCCATATCCTATGGCTCACGGCGTTTTACAAAAATTTTCGGGGAACTTTGACCAGACTGCAGTGAGCACTATAATTTTTAGAGGAAATTTTTGCAGATGCCCTCAATTTCAGATTCAAACTAACTGCTAACCAATACAGAGAAGATGCAGGAGACGGGGCCTACGGTTTTTCGTCCTCATCTGATAAGACTAGTGTTAGGAGATTGGACACTAGTCTATAGTATTATGGTATGTAGGGAAACCACGAGGTAGGGATTAAAAGGTTGAGTTGAGTTTATCTGTAGTCGTCTCTTCCCCGCAATAACAACTAGGATGTCTAACCATTTGCAGATGTCATAGCAAAGGCAGCACATTCTCCTCAGTTATTTTAACACCCCGAATGCTGGTCCGGTCTGGGGCTCGAGCCCTCGACCTACCGCACGGTAGTCCAGCGCTCTACAACATGAGCTAATCAGGCGGCTGATTTGGGAACAGTAGATGTACAGTTTACTGCTGAGGTAGACTGAAGTTACAAAGTGGTTAGAGAAATAACGAAGTTATGAAATCGATCAATCTAATTTTTACGACAGACATTCAATGCTTAGAATTCGAGGAGTCCCTCCCGGCGTTTCGGCGATGTCCGCCACGCGAGTGGCAATTCTCTCTCGAGTTATCAACCACATATCGATAAAAATGAGCAACAACGAAAACCATCCGTTAAGAGAAACAATGCTTACAACAGAGAATCAATAACAAAGATCAATTTGCACGGAGAAGATAACGATAAAACGGTATGAACATAACAAAAGATGGCAATAATAGCGGCGGAAGTCTAGCTTCAATCTCATCAGCATCGGAGTTGAAAGCATTTGGAAAATAAACGCAAATTGGAAATTGAGGTCTGTAACTCGATTTAAAAGCAAAAATTGAGATCTTTTACTTAATTGAAAAGTTTCGTCCAAAGTAAAGAACAGTTCACTTCATCGAACATTTTTTGACAAGAAGAGAAACGTTAGTTTTGAATAGAAATCGACGCAGTAGAAATGAGCAGAGAAGAAAAAGATCTCTAAGAAAAATATTCAACTTGTTCCTGACCTCATTTGTCGCAAAAGACTTTTTAGTAGGACTTGTTATGGACCCAGCGTGGTTGGTCGTAAGATGTTTAGGTTATAATTCAGTCTAAAACCTTCTTGGAAACCTTCGGTAGGGGAATGGATTACCTGTGGATCCACACCACTGTGGCCACATCATTTAACTGATGCTGTGTTAGCTTGGACAGGTATGTAGCCATCATCTATCCTCTGCAGTACCAAGATTTTCTCACCAACAGGAGATGCTATTTACTCCTAGCTAAGGTATGGCGTATGTCCCTTGTGTTGTCTTGCTCAAGTTTCATGGTTCAGGATAAAAGAGTTTTATCAACATTATATATGCACATCTGTCTTTTACAGTTATAACAATTTTATTTCCTATGTTCATCGTCGTGTCCTGCTGCCTTCAAATTTTAAAAGCTGTCTCAGTACATTACAATAGCATAAAAACGACGAGCAGCTGTGCACAGAAGCAATGCAAGATAGTTTTAAGAGAACAGAAAAGAGCTTCATGCTAAAACAGTTAGTATCATAGTAGGGTTGTTTGTGGTTTTCTGGTTGCCAAGTCTTATCCCTGATTTGGCGCATCATTTCAGCAACAAAGTGTCTTCTAACTCAGCTTACTACACCGTGTGGACTTCTGTTGAAACAGTGGCGTTTACCTAATCAGTAGCCTGCAGTGCAAGCCTCTTATTAGGGCGAGTTGACGTTAAAAGCTCGTGATCATTTATCTGAAAGCCATGTTTGATTTGGAGTCAGAGTGGTAGGTGGGGGTAGGGGGCGGGGGAAAAGCGAAAAGATGCGTTATATTCCCTCCCGCTCCCCAGCCCCTTCCCTTATTTATTTTGACCGTCGGCTCACCCCTAGGAAAAAACTACTTTCTCTCCCCAGCCTGCCGCTGTCATTAAAATCCAAAATAGCGGCTATTTTTCACTGAGAACTAGACGCTCGAGGAGCGTTCACTCGGGCTTCTTTTATAGCCATGGCATTCATACCAAACACGAGTACCATAATGACATAGCTTGTAAATTTGTGCGAGCGTGCCTCAATTTCCCCTTGTGCACGCTGGTGACGCCAGCAAACAAATGCCTCGCGAAAAAATTTTCTTCTCGCGGGTGACTTCAGCGTTTTTCATTGAAAAACGGGAAAACTTCCGAAAAAAAAGTTAAACTAGACATGACAACAGTAGAACAAGACGAGGAAGATCTGCCTACTTTTTCTTTGAGAACGGATTTTTTAACTCCCAAGAAAAAACCCAGAGGAAGGAAAAACAAAACAATCATACGGTGGCTTCAAAGGGACATACACTTTCCTCTCTCTTTTTTTTCACTTGCGACTTAGCTGCTACTTTCTTGCGACTTAGCTGCGACTTTCTTGCTACTTTCTTGCGACTTAGCTGCGACTTTCTTGCTACTTTCTTGCGACTTAGCTGCGACTTTCTTGCTACTTTCTTGCGACTTAGCTGCGACTTTCTTGCTACTTTCTTGCGACTTAGCTGCGACTTTCTTGCTACTTTCTTGCAACTTAGCTGCGACTTTCTTGCTACTTTCTTGCGACTTAGCTGCGACTTTCTTGCTACTTTCTTGCGACTTAGCTGCGACTTTCTTGCTACTTTCTTGCGACTTAGCTGCCTGGTGCATCAGCCGGCCAGGTTGTTTTATTTGAAAATAACGTAGACTCCTATAAACAATAGGTAGTCTGTTTTGCCTTGGCTTTACAGTATTTACAGTATAGCTATGAAGTTTTTCGCCGTTTTCACTTTTATTTCGGTGTGCTCTACATCGCTGGCAGAGCTTCCATCTTACTCTCCGGCAATAAGGAACAATGCAGTAATGCGCGACGAGATAATCAAGGACTACTTCAATCTTGGGCTTACTGCACCTGAAATTGCATTATTTCTCGTAAGTGTACATGGTATCGGGAACTCGTTAAGACAATTGAAAAGAATACTCAGACGGTTGGGATGTACAAGACGTCGGCGTCGAAGTAATTTGAATGAGGTGGTTGAAGCAGTCGAGGAGGAACTGAAGGGGAGTGGAAGCCTTCTCGGATATCGAGCGATGCATCAGAGACTCATCAATCAGCACGGTCTTGTTACTATGAGGGAAGTCGTTCGACATGTTTTGAGGGTTTTTGATCCTGAAGGGGTGGAGCATAGGTCACAGCATAGACCACGACGACAAATTTACAGGTGTAAAGGACCAAATTACTTATGGCACATTGACGGCTACGACAAACTAAAACCGTTTGGATTCTGCATTCATGATGCAATTGATGGCTTTACTCGAAGGACCCTATGGCTGGAGGTTGCATCTTCGAACAACGACCCTCGTATAGTAGCTCAATATTTCGTAGACTATGCAAGACAGTTAGGAGATACGGTAAGGATTGTACATTGAGATAGGGGATCTGAGAACAGGAACTTAGCAGCTATTCAGCGTTTCTTTCGGCGGTCCATGAATGACGACTTTGCAAGTGATAAAAGTTTCATGTATGGGAAATCTACGGCAAACCAAAGTATTGAAGCATATTGGGGACGTTTGAGGCAAGGATGTGCAGAATGGTGGACTGAATTACATATTTTAAGGACTTGAGAGATTCTGGTTTGTATCACGATGATGATATAATACACCGCGAATGCCTGAAGTTCTGTTTCATGGATGTCATACAAAGTGAACTACACAGAGCTGCACTGGAATGGAATGTTCACCGAATTCGACCGTCCAGCAATGTGGAATCCACGTCGGGAAAGCCAGATGTACTCTACTTCGTTCCAGCATCAGCTGAGAGTCAAGATTAAATGACTCCTGTTGACATCGACGAAATCGAAATCGCACAGGATACGTGTGCCGAGCAACCACAAGCGAAAGGATGTCCCTACTTTAAAGAGCTCTGCGATCTAATCATGGAGGATGAAGGTCTAGAACCAGCTACAACAGCAGAGGAAGCTCTCAAACTCTACTTAGATCTACTGGACAATATTAATGCCATACCACAGAAGAATGGTTGAATTTCATTCCTGTTCACAGGCTACCCAACATGAGCAGTGTTTTTGGTACACTCAAAAACAAAGCTTTCTATGCGGTTAGTTAAGGGACTGTGTTAGGTTCGCAAAATATTCAGTGTGGCCAAATGTACATCGCAAGGTATTTATTGTTGGTCAGATCAAATGCCGCTATCATTTTGTAGCTGGATACCGAGCCACGCTGGTAAATCAATTGAAAATGCTAATTAAAATCAACTTTATTTCTTCTTCGTTTCCAACATGTTTTCTAAATGTGGAAAGGAACTTAAACTCTTAAGAACGGATTATTTTCATTCATAAACTACACACCTGTGGGGGAGAGAAATTGCCTGACCCACCATTCACACTCTTTACAGTACAGTGTATTGTAAAGATATCATCTGGCCTGGTAATTCGAAATCTATGAACTCAACAAGGTAGAACAGCAAAGTAAAAAGCAGGTAACGAACTATTTTCCATTCCGTTTTAAAAGTGTTATGTTAACACAACCTATTAGAGTAGACATGAATGACATGTATAAAAAGAAAAGAATAATTAATCCTCTATTGCAATGAGCAGCATTATCCTTATTATCTCAGCGCAAGTATGTCGCCCCTGCAAACCGAACCAAGAGCTTGCAAATCTCCATCTGTTGCCATCCTCACAGCTGTTAAGTCCATCTGTAGTAAGGAAAAATGAGTTTATCTTAGAGAAAAGTATGGAGTCAAACTAGTCAAGTAAAATAAGCCACTTGAGGTGTAATACGAATACGTAAGCTGTGAAAAAAAATACATAAAATACTTGCAGGTCCTATGGGTATATTTCCCAAGATAAGAAACACAAAAAGGAAAAAATGGCAACAGATGCATAGAGAATAATACATGGATGTACACAGATATGGAATTTCTTTTCAATTGAAGTGCTCAACTCAATATATCATGTACAGCAAACAAATAAGATCTTGGGTTTATTTGGAATTTCTCTGCAAGTGTTCAACTCAATATATCAAGCAGTAAATAAGTAAGATCTTGAGTTAAATACAAGAAGAGAAATTCCATATGTATACAAGCAACATTTGCCGTAAATCATGTTCAACATGTACATGTACATGCCATATATCAGGCCCAACATTTGCCCTACATCAAGTTCATCTACTTTGGAATGTTACATAAATTAGTGGGTAAAGGACTACATGCTTGTCCAATTTGGAAGTAATTATATTTAAAAAAACTTTTTTTCTCTCATCCAATTATTTCCAAATCAATTACTTTGGATTCCAGGAATGATAAATAGCTACCGATATGAAAATTATTTTGTATGCAATAAAATTAACTTCACTAAACTCGTTTGGGAGTAAAATTTCTTTCAAATTATTAACTCAAAACCGAGGTTAGTCTGGCTAGTTTTAATGCTTACAAAAAAAAATTAATTGGCAGCCATTTATGAAAAGGGCCAAAACTATTCCCAGTGAAGCACAAATGACCGTCCCATCTTGAAGTTAAATGATTAAAGGTTTCTCGAAAGTAAACCAGACGTAGCAAGAAGGTAAGGAAAGTGTAAAAAGACAATCTGAGAAATCAAATTTAAGTGCGCCACAATCTCGCGTCCACTAGAGGAAACAGTTCGTAATGAATTCTTACCCTTTCGTCTTTAAACTGTTGGCAAACTCTATCTTTAATCCCACGTTTTTCTTTTAAAAAATTGAAAATCTAAAGAGAATGAAGCCAAATATAAGTTTTTGTACCTTCAGCATTTCTAATTTGAACGAATGACAGGAGAAAGTGTCAAAATAACTGGTTCGGACCTCCGGAACTAGCTGTTCTTTTGGAGAATCCATGTTGTTTATCGGCAATGCAACCCAGCCTGCGGCCCACTCGGCCCAGCTAGGTAGCCAGGCAGCTAAGTCGCAAGAAAGTAGCAAGAAAGTCGCAGCTAAGTCGTAAGAAAGTAGCAAGAAAGTCGCAGCTAAGTCGCAAGAAAGTAGCAAGTCGCAGCTAAGTCGCAAGAAACTAGCAAGAAAGTCGCAGCTAAGTCGCAAGAAAGTAGCAAGTCGCAGATAAGTCGCAAGAAACTAGCAAGAAAGTCGCAACTAAGTCGCAGCTAAGTCGCAAGAAAGTAGCAAGTCGCAGATAAGTCGCAAGAAAGTAGCAAGAAAGTCGCAGCTTAGTCGCAAGAAAGTAGCAAGAAAGTCGCAGCTAAGTCGTAAGAAAGTAGCAAGAAAGTCGCAGCTAAGTCGCAAGAAAGTAGCAAGTCGCAGCTAAGTCGCAAGAAACTAGCAAGAAAGTCGCAGCTAAGTCGCAAGAAAGTAGCAAGTCGCAGATAAGTCGCAAGAAACTAGCAAGAAAGTCGCAACTAAGTCGCAGCTAAGTCGCAAGAAAGTAGCAAGTCGCAGATAAGTCGCAAGAAAGTAGCAAGAAAGTCGCAGCTTAGTCGCAAGAAAGTAGCAAGAAAGTCGCAGCTAAGTCGCAAGAAAGTAGCCAGAAAGCCGCAGCTAAGTCGCAAGAAAGTAGCAAGAAAGACGCAGCTAAGTCGCAAGAAAGTAGCAAGAAAGTCGCAGCTAAGTCGCAAGAAAATCGCAAGAAAGTCGCAGCTATGTCGCAAGAGAGCAGCAAGAAAGTCGCAGCTAAGTCGCAAGAAAGTAGCAAGAAAGTCGCAGCTAAGTCGCAAGAAAGTAGCAGCTAAGTCGCAAGCGAAAAAAAAAGAGAGGAAAGTGTATGTCCCTTTGAAGCCACCGTACAATCAACGGTTTCATCTCGTTTCGAAACTCTAACTTTATTTCCACGCATGAATCTACCTGTCAGTTTCTGACCAATCTGAGACAAGATCATTGAAGCGTAGCGAAATACTTTTCCAAAACAAAATAAACAACGCATTGAAGAGTAGGAGAGGGAATTTCTGCCCTTTCGACATAAACTATAGCGTTGAAATTGTTATAAAACAATTGGTTTATGTGTCAGCTGTGTGTTCATCGAGACTTGAAGCACTCAAGAAGCTAGAGTTGCTCTCGGCTACGCCTCTAGCAACTCCTAGGCATCTTTCGTGCTCTCCAAACTTCCCAAGTGCTTCAAGTTCACCGCCTCCCAGTTAACTCAATGGAGAAAGCGCTGGACTGTTGTGCGGGAGGTCGAGGGTTCAAGCCCCGGCCGGACTAACACTCAAGGTCTTAAAACAAGTAAGAAGAATATGCTACCTTTCTATAACGTCAAGAAATGGTTAGATATCTAGTCTTCTCGGATAGGGACGAATAAATGGAAGTCCCGTCTCCTGCAGGGTTAGGGGTAGGAGACGTTATTTCCCACGCACGAGATAACTGTTTGATGGATGTTCTCCCCTGGGGTGGTTGCTGGTTGGGAATTGGCCCTGAAAAGCCCCGATGGGGAGTGGTCAATTAACGCTGTATGTATGTATGCATGTAAGTCTCGATGAACGCACGCTAACCGAATCGCATTTTACAAGTATATTGAACCCAATAAAAACCAGTAACAGAAACAGGATATTTGACGGAAGAGCTAAGCTTATATATTTAACTTTACTATTTAAGTTGCTTCTGTCAGTATCCTTATCCAATTCGCTGTTGTTAGCGCCACCTTCGAAGTTGTGTTCACGAACATTCTCGATTTTTTCCGCAAGAGAGGTGTTCGTCTCAGCATCATAGTTTGTTGTTAAATCGGCCGTCACAGTTTTGCCAGTATTTTCGAAGTTTGAACTCACATATGGCTCATTTTTTGTGTCGTGAGAACTAGTATGAACTTTCCACATTTGGCTAGCTTTCAAGCAATGAAGTTTGCGGACCGGCCCATTCCGAAAACACTCGACATCATTTAGCGTGGGCCTACCACGAACGGCGTGTGCATTTGCATGTGGGATGAGCCTATAAGACAGGAATCTTTGCAAAGCGGTCTTCACAAAATACAGCATTCTGTAAATTACGTTGTTTACGAAGAGCGAGCTCACGATAACACAAGTTGTCGCACTCTCATCCCCAGTTTCAGCGGTTTACGCAAGGAACACCTGGGGCCATGACCCCCCTTTTGGCGACCAAAACGGCTTGGACTTTCAGACTCGGGCTTTCGAACGGAAGCCCGAGTAAAAATGCAGTGCACTCACTCGCGCAAATTATGCCTGCGCTGCAGGCTCGGAAATTAACCCATTGGGTGTATTGTTTGGAAAACGATGAATTCTATGAAGCATTATCACGCACATTTTGATTTCTAAAAGGAATATAAATTGAAGAAAAATTGCATCTTCGGTTGAGAGACTATGTTAGCAGGGAACTGACTGTACAAATTCATAATGCACAATAATTATTTTCTATCCGCACACAAAAAAAAAAAATTAAGAGTAGCTTGGCAAGATGGTAATTTTTCCTCTCGAAAACTAGTCAATGACAGTGTTCAAGTCTAGAAAAACAGCTGGACACACTAAATTAGGTTTGTTGTCAAAACTCAAAAAGCTTTTAACTTAAGAATGAATGGCAATTTTTCTACACCATTAGGGCTGTGAATCACGATTACTTCTGTGATGTTTTTGGGAAATTTTTCAACAACATTCTAGAAAAATATAGAATTATAAAATTTTATCAGCTCTCCAGACGATATTTCTTTGAAATTGATATTCGCCCAGAGTTCAGTTTGCTGATCTTGTTTAAAAGGAATTCGATAACAAGTAATAGGATACTTACCAACTGGATCTTTGTCGTGAAACAACATGTGCCAGAAAAATGGTCTGAAGTGAATATGAGACTTCTAGTTGGTTCTTGCTTGGTCTAGATCTTGCCATACGGATCGTTTCCACGAAAACGTTCCTAAACCGCTCGTTCTTTTTACTCGAAAGCCGGCAAATTCAAAAGAAACATGTTTAATCCAATCGCCATATATGTAATTATAACTATCTTCTGACTTGGTTAGATCGACTCGTCGTGAGATATAATGGCCCTCGCGCTCGGTCGCCTTCGCTTGGATCTCACTTTACTCGGTCGGTACTACCGCGACCTCGGGCCAATATTTCCTAGTGCGGCCCTCGCACTCCCTTTGTTGGAAGTTAATCTTCTTGTATCTATTTTGCATATGCTCGACAACAAACATATGATGTTGCATTCATAATAAATAATGGAGAACTGAGTAAACAAAATCATGCGGGGCGTTTGCCGTTTGAACGTTTGCCGCATTTAAATTATCTATAGAAGATAAAAATATTGATTTGCAAAGGCTAAAGGTGGTCTTGTTGCTTTCCACTGGATAATTCTTAATGTATCTCTAGGTAACAGTCAGAATGCCGGGAACATTTATGTGATCTAAACTCGCCAATCGATGTAGAATTTTCCTATGGGACATCTCATGATGACGCATTTACATCGGCGTGGATCATGAACCGAGGTGGTTAGTCGAGTAAGTAAAATTTTAATTGTGAAGTTGTTTGTTTGCACTCTACACGATCAGTAAAGAACGACTTGGAAAAAATAAAGATAAAAAACATAACTTGAGGCAGATTAATTTTAACTTTGCTCTAAATTCGTGCTTTTATCAGTTGATCGCGTCAACATTTATAATAAAACGTACATAGTTTATCAGCATTAATAAAGGCTCTACAAGAAAGGAAGGAAAGGCTTGAAAAACCCATAAAAATAACGTAAATGTAGTAAGAACATCAAGAGAAAACATACAGAGTAATATAGATACAGCGCGCTTCAATATATTTGTTTCTCGTCTTAAAGATATTCTGATCGGGTGAATGGTGCACTTATGGAGCTTGAAATTCTATAGACTAGGACTTTCCATGTATGGAAGGAATTGTAGCACAAACATCAAATAGAATATTTCTCACTTGACTGGGACGTCATGTTTTTACTCGACAGGGGGTGGATTTGTCACTTTGCTTGTAAATACTGGTCTAGTTGTATTGCAATTGACCATTGTTCAATGTTATAATAGGTGAAATGATTATTTAACGACAGAATTGGACATAACATAAGACTGTCTCTTCCTCATTTCCTTTACGTCTTTAAAAGATTTTGTTAATGAGAAGTTTGAGATGATGCCCGCTTACATGGATGCGAGGACGACAGCATAGCAACTAAAAGTTGAAGGGATTCTCCATTTTTCACTCAGGCATTGGCTAGAAAACAGGCCACCTGTTTTCTGAATTATTTATTAAGTTCTTCACTGGTGATCTCTCTCTATTGGGCCAAACAATATAAAAAGTCTAATAATTGTGTTTTAAATTCATAGAACTATTTGTCATATGATTGCATCAAAGGACTCACGCCAAGTGGGCAGAACTGCAAAACACATCTTTGAAATATGAAGAGCACTAGGGAAGAGTTTAACCAAGAGGAAAGGATCGTTTTAGCAACTTGGTTCAGTGTCACAGGTCTGGTGGCCGTAACTGGCAACACTGTCGTCTTATGGTTGATCGCCAGAAATCATTCGCTCAGAATAATTTCGAATTTTTTTATTGCTTCACTGGCTGTGGCCGACTTGTTAGTGGGACTTGTTATAAACCCTGTTTGGGCAACAGTCAGGTGTATATATTATGATGAAGACACTTATCTGAAAACTTATGGTAAACTTATTGATTATCTGTGGATACACACCACTGTAGCTACAACGTTCAACTTATGCTGCATTAGTCTAGATAGGTATCTTGCTATCATACATCCGCTCCGCTACCAGAGTCTTCTTACCAACACAAGAAGCTACCTTATCATAGTTGCTGTATGGGTCTTGTCGTTTCTTCTTCCATGTTCAAGGTTTTTTGTGAGAGATAATTCAATTGAGTTGTGGTTGTCTTTTACAATAATAACAGTGTTAATTCCTATGATTATTATTGTGCTCTGCTCCATACGAATCTTGAAAGCTTCTGCAACACAGTATAGGAAAATAAATGTTGTCACTTTACAGAATCAAGAATTCGTCAACAGACGAAAACAGAACTTCAAAGCTGCTAAAACAGTTAGTATTGTGGTAGGGCTATTTGTTGTTTGCTGGCTGCCGAGTCTAGTGGCTTCTTTCTCTCAATATTTGAGCAAAAATGTCATTTACACTACGATGTACCACAAGGTTTGGACTATTGTCGAGGCAGTGGCCTTTACTTCCTCAGCAATCGACCCGTGGGTTTATTGTTTGCGAAACAGCAAATTCTATGAAGCATTTAATCGTAATTTTCGAGTAGGCAGAAGACAAATAATGGAGCAAAGTTCCATTCCTCGTTAAACCAAGAGAAGTATTAGATCACGGAAACGAACAAAAAGATGTTATGTGAGCAATATCACAAGAAAACTTTTGGGATCTAAAATTGTTCTGATGTGTACACCATTATATTATATGATTTTGTCTAAACGTCAAACAGTTCGGAGTCTCCGACTAAACACACAAAAACATTTTAATGGCAAATAAAGCCGACTCAAACCAGAACCAGAAAATGCAAATTTAGACATTTGTAGAGAGTGTCTTCAACGACACCTGTGTTTTAAGTATAATTAAAACCAAGTCAATTTTGTATGTAAAATTTTTATCAAAAAACAAAATGAAATTAATTGTTGTCTTTAAAATTTTTACCACTGTATAGCCTATGGTTCTTAATCACAAGAAAATTTTAAGTCAGAGGCCTCAAAATAACTTAATGATGTGCAACAATAAATATTTAAAGGAGTTATGTTAGCCATTAATGCAAATTTGGAACAAATGCTGATCATAATTTAGGCGCCGGCTACTTTTTCAAATGTTTTCACTTCACACGCAAAGAGATGTTATCTGAGGTACTCACACGTAGGTTTGACTGACATCTCATGCATGTGAAGCACATTTTACTCTTTATTCACTTGCAACCTTCGTGTACTAAATTTATATTCAGAAAAGATGCAGGAGACGGGGCCTACGGTTTTTAGTCCTCATCTGTGTTAGGAGATTGGACACTAGTTTATAGTATTAGGGTATGTAGGGAAACCACGAGGTAGAGATTAAAAGGTTGAGGTTAATTAAGACTAGGCAATGATTGTGTTAAAGTTTAGAAAAACAGCTGGACACACTAAATTAAGTTTGTTGTCAAAACTAAAAAAGCTTTTAACTTAAGAATGAATAGCAATTTTCTTTCACCATTAGGGCTGTGAATCCCGATTACTTATGTGAATATTTAGGCAAATGTTTTAACAACATTCTAGAAAAATAGAATTATAAAATTTTATCAGCTCTCCAGGCGATATTTCTTTGAAATTGATATTCGCCCAGAGTTCAGTTTGCTGATCTTGTTTAAAAGGAATTCGATAGCAAGTAATAGGATACTTACCAACTGGATCTTTGTCGTGAAACAACATGTTCCAGAAAAATACATGAAGAATTTATTTCATTATATGGTAAGGTAGTCTGAAGTAAATCTGAGAGTTCTATTTGGTTCTTGCTTGGTCTAGATCTTGCCATACGGATCGTTTCCACGAAAACGTTCCTAAACCGCTCGTTCTTTTTACTCGAAAGCCGGCAAATTCAAAAGAAACATGTTTAATCCAATCGCCATATATGTAATTATAACTATCTTCTGACTTGATTAGATCGACTCGTCGTGAGATATAATGGCCCTCGCGCTCGGTCGTCTTCACTTGGATCTCACTTTACTCGGTCGGTACTACCGCAACCTCGGGCCAATATTTCCTAGTGCGGCCCTCGCGCTCCCTTTGTTGGAAGTTAATCTTCTTGTATCTATTTTGCATATTCTCGGCAAGAAGACTTTTTTCCTGACGAACAGATAATGTTGCATTCATAATAGTAAATAATGGAGAACTGAGGAATCAAAATCATGCGGGGCGTTTGCCGTCTGAACATTTGCCGCATTTAAATTATCTATAGAAGATAAAAATATTGATTTGCAAAGGCTAAAGGTGGTCTAGTTGCTTTCCACTGGATAATTCTTAATGTATCTCTGGGTAACAGTCAGAATGCTGGGAACATTTATGTGATCTAAACTCGCCAATCGATGTAGAATTTTCCTATGGGACATCTCATGACGACGCATCACATCGGCGTAGATCATGAACCGGATAGTTAGTCGGGTAAGTAAAGTTGTTTGTTTGCACTCTACACGATCAGTAAAGAACGACTTGGAAAAAAAGAAAGATAAAAACATAACTTGAGGCATATCAATTTTAACTTTGCTCTAAATTCGCGCTCTTATCAATTGATCGTGTCAATATTTAGAATACAACGTACATAGTTTACTAGTATTAATGAAGGCTCTGGAAGAAAGGAAGGAAAGGCTTGACAAATTTAAACCCCCTAAGAATAACTTAAATGTACAAGAACATCTAGAAAAAACACACAGAGTAATATAGACACAGCGCGCTTCAATATATTTGTTTTTCGTCTTAAAGATTCTGATTGGGTCAATGGTGCACTTATGGAGCTTAAAATTCTACAAACTAGGACTTTCCATGTATGGAAGGAATTGTAGCCCATACATCAAATAGAATATTTCTCACTTGACTGGGACGTCATGCTTTTACTCGACAGGGGATGGATTTGTCTCTTAGCTTGTAAATACTGGTCCAGTTGTATTGCAATGGCGCTGCGCGTTTGTGACGTCACGAAATTTTGACCCCCTAGAGCGATTAGGACAAACAAACAGGCTTCTCGAGTAAATGAATATGGGCGATGATGCGCCCATCTGTAGTTCAAACGCCTCTAAAGCTCGTATTCTAAATCAAAACGACGGCGTTCCTGGCTAAAGGTTCGAGCAAGACCAAGAGAACTGTAAAAATACACAATTGAAGCGTTGGTTAAAGAGTAGAGGCTTGAAATTAAGCGCAAAACGGGCAGACCTCATCTCATCGCACGTGTTCGTGACAGCCTCAAGTCGGGAAAACATTATGTACTTGATTCAAGTATAGATGATGGGAAATGACGTCAGGCGAAGACTAAAGGAAAGTAAAGTCGATCTCGTGAAACTTAAGGATCTAACAGTTCAATGTAAAAAGGGGGTTGACAGGCCTACACGACTCCCCAGCGCGTGTTTAGAATAGCCTATTCAAAGGTTGGCCCTCACGAGTATGTCTTTGAGCGATCGCCCTCTTTTTTAAGACACGAGTGGCGGATTTTTGTATAGTTCGCTCAGTAATGGTTGTGTTTCTATTAAATTCCAGTGACTCATGAGAATTTGCTTTAGGTTTGGCACTGATGGTTGGTATTGTGTAATAGAAGGCAAGATTCGTTGGTTCGTCTTCGGTTTCTGTTGAAGAGCTAGTTTCCTGCTTTTGAAATTCACCTCTGAGAGGGTTGTGTTAATGAGGGTCTCTGGGTAGCCTCTCTTTAGCAAATGCGCTTTGAAATTTGCGATTTTCTCCTCGAATATTGTTTGAGAGGAGTTTGTTCTGAGAAGTCTAAGGGCCTCTCCTTTTATGAAGCCTTTATTAACTCCTTGTGGGTGACAGGAACTACAGTGTGCATACTGAAATGTCTCAGTTTGTTTAAAAGGAGTACGCACATCAAGGATTGCGTCCTTTTCGAATTGTTCGCCTTTATAGATGTAGGTGTCCAGGAATGTTGTTTTCTTATCGGAAATTTCACCCGTAAATTTTATTGTTGGGTGATGATTGTTTGCTTTTTCAATGAAACGTTCTATTGTTGCTTTGTTTGTACTCCATAGTGAGAAGATGTCATCTATGTAACGTTTCCAAACAAGCGGTTTGAAAAGGCTTTTGTCAAGGATTTCCGTGTACAGCACAAATATAAGTATTGTAGTTAACACTATCAACTGAGAAATTCTTTCTAGAACACACATTTACCCGGCATTGACAAAGTTCCAAGGCATGCTTCGGCTTTGGGAACGGTATGAAGCATTTCCGACCATTTTTAAGCATTTCTTTAAGCGAATCTGGCAATCGTTCTGGATATCTTGAGTCATTTTTACATGTACCCCAACAGCAATGCCTAGTTGCAACCATTTTAGAAAGTTGGAGCATTTTTTGAGCGAAAATATTCTTGCTTCTGACACGTTTCGCATACAAGTCTTTGTAAAGACTCCAAGTGTTTGTTCTAAACCAGCGGGGGGTCCAAAGATGACATATCTATTTTTAGACCTGGCGCGCACCGTTGTTCAATGTCTTAACAGGCGAAATGATTATTAAAACCGACAGAATTCGACATAACATAAGACTGTCTCTCTTCCTTATTTACTTTACGTCTTTAAAAGATCTTGTTACTGAAAAATTTGAGATGTTGCCCGCTTAAATGGATGCGAGGACGACAGCAGAGCAACTGAAAGTTGAAAGTGATTCTCCATTTACCCAGGCATTGACTAGAAAACAGGCCATAGGTGTTTTCTGAATTATTTATTAAGTTCTTCGGTGGTGATCTCTCCCTATTGGGCCAAAAAATATGCCAGATCTATTAAATGTGTTTTAAATTCATAAACCCTTTTTGTCATCTTGCATCAAAGGACTCACGCCAAGTGGGCAGAACTGCAAAATACATCTTTGAAATATGAAGAGCACCAGGGAAGAGTTTAACCAAGAGGAAAGGATCGTTTTAGCAACTTGGTTCAGTGTCACAGGTCTGGTGGCCGTAATTGGCAACACTGTCGTCTTATGGTTGATCGCCAGAAATCATTCACTCAGAATAATTTCGAATTTTTTTATTGCTTCACTGGCTGTGGCCGACTTGTCAGTGGGACTTGTTATAAACCCTGTATGGGCAACAGTCAGGTGCTTAAATTATGATGAAGACGCTTATTTGAAAACTTACGGTAAACTTATTGATTATCTGTGGATACACACCACTGTAGCTACAACGTTCAACTTATGCTGCATTAGTCTAGATAGGTATCTTGCTATCATACATCCGCTCCGCTACCAAGGTCTTCTTACCAACACAAGAAGCTACCTTATCATAGTTGCTGTATGGGTCTTGTCGTTTCTTCTTCCATGTTCAAGGTTTTTTGTGAGAGATAATTCAATTGAGTTGTGGTTGTCTTTTACAATAATAACAGTGTTAATTCCTATGACTATTATTGTGCTCTGCTCCATACGAATTTTGAAAGCTTCTGCAACACAGGCCAGGAGAATAAATGTTGTCACTTTACAGAATCAAGAATCCGTCAACAGACGAAAACAGAACTTCAAAGCTGCTAAAACAGTTAGTATTGTGGTAGGGCTATTTGTTGTTTGCTGGCTGCCGAGTCTAGTGACTTCTTTCTCTCAATATTTGAGCAAAAATGTCATTTACACTACGATGTACCACAAGGTTTGGACTATTGTCGAGGCAGTGGCCTTTACTTCCTCAGCAATCGACCCGTGGGTTTATTGTTTGCGAAACAGCAAATTCTATGAAGCATTTAAACGTACTTTTCGAGTGGACAGAAGACAAATAATGGAGCAAAGTTCCTTTCCTCGTTAAACCAAGAGAAGTTATCAGATTACGGAAACGAATAACAAAGATGCTATGTGAGCAATATCACGAGAAAAGTTTTGGGATCTAATTGTTCTAACAGTTGGGAGTTTCAGACTAAACACAAAAAAATTTTAACAACAAATAAAGCCGACTCAAACCAGAACCAGAAAATGCAAATTTAGACTTTTGTAGAGAGTGTTACCAACAACACCTATGTTTTAAATATAATTAAAACCAAGTCAATTTTGTATGTAAAATTTTCATCAAAAAAGAAAACGAAATGAACTGTTGCCTTTAAAATTTTGACCACTGTATAGCCTATGGTTCTTTAATTTCAAGAAAATTTTAAGTCAGAGGCCTCAATACAACTTAATGATGTGCAGCAATAAATATTTAAAGGAGTTATGTTTGCCATTACTGCTAATTTGGAACAAATGGAAACCATAATTTAGGCGCCGGCTGCTTTTTCAGATGTTTTCACCTCACACGCAAAGAGGTGTTATCTGAGGTACTCACACGTAGGTTTGATTGAAATCTCATGTATATGAGGTATATTCAACTCTTCATCCAGGTGCAACCTTAGTCTATTGAATCTATAATCAGAGTGCTTTATATATTGTTAGCAATCACGTGTGCAAAATATTTTTTCGCGCTTTAGAATGAAGGAAACGATGCTTCTTATCTGAGAATAATACAAATATATGTTTAAGAGCGGCTGATTCTATCGACAGACTCTTTGATAAAATTTACTCTCCCCAAGGCTCTGTAGTACTCCAATATTTCCCCCTTATTGGCAGTTATAATTCCTCATCCCAACAAAAAATCTATGCTGGTAATTGCTCTAATAATGAACAAGGGGATTTGAAATAAAAAAAAGTTGACATCAAGCAGAACAGCAAGTTTCTTTTATAACTGTACGACTACCGAGCAGTTTCGAATAAAATTTTAGCTTTAAATAAATGTTTTCTTTATTCTACCGATAAAATTTGAATAATTTACCCTATCAGAAAACCATAGCCTGCATAGCTAGGCTCCCAAAGAAGGGAAGAAACACGTACTCTTACATAGTTTCTAATTAATTTAAACTCTGTTAGTAACGACTCCTACTGAAAACCATGTAATCCCATAAAATCATCTGACCCCCCATGCTAAGGAGACCCCCATGCCAAGGAGACTCCCATGCTAAGGAGACCCCCATGCAAAGGAGACCCCCATGCTAAGGAGACCCCCATGCTAAGGAGACCCCCATGCTAAGGAGACCCCCATGCTAAGGAAGCCCCCATGCTAAGGAGACCCCCATGCTAAGGAGACCCCCATGCTAAGGAGACCCCCATGCTAAGGAGACCCCATGCTAAGGAGACCCTCCATGCTAAGGAGACCCCCATGCTAAGGAGACCCCCATGGTAAAGAGACCCCCATGCTAAGGGGACCCCCATGTTAAGGAGACCCCCATGCTAAGGAGACCCCCATGCTAAGGAGATGAATAAGGACTGCTCCTCATATTCAAACTATTCAGTGTGTGATAAATTACGTACAAATGGATAGACATTCTAGTATTCTCAGATAAGGACGAATAAACCCCTGGTCCCGTCTCCTGCATCTATTAATTAGTTAATTTGGTTAGGCAGGGGACGTTAAAGAACCCACTCACGAAATTACTGTGATGTGGTCTGGCCTGTTTACTGGGAATTGGGGGTGAGGGGGCATCTTCAAATAAGTTTCCTTCGACTGTTTGTAAACTGCTGATGCAGTTCGGCCAAAGTCCTCCGAAAAGTGTTGTGATGCGCATTTGATCATATCCGCATGTTAATTTGCGCAATATAAATATTATTAAATTACTATGGTTTCCTTAACGGGCCCTTCGAATTTCCTTGATTTTCCAGCGGTAACAGAGGGTTGGATTCAGCGAAGAGTTGATGTAGACTAAACATACTGCAAATGATTCGGCCAGGTAAAGAGGAGGGTTTAGAAAGAATACAATTATCACCACAGCAAAAGGAAGATAACAGACTACTAACGTTAGGTGAACCCACAAAGCATTGATGACCGTCTTTATATATCGCGCCATGTTTGGTGAAGTACCTACTCTTCTCCCTGGCAATGCATTTTGCACTTGTAGCTGTTGACATCGCAGTGCGCGAAAGATTCTGGAGTAGTAATACACTGGAATTATCACCTCTAAAGTTTTCAATATCCCATTAATTTAATAAAAAGGTATAATGTCATGTTCCAGTGGTAAAGTAAGCTGACAGCGACACCTTTCACCCATATTAAGAGGACGGCCACGCAAACTCTCTTGACAGTTACAACTTGCAATTGCATATATCTTATCCCTGATAACAGGGCTAAGAGCCTTTCTACCGAGATGGAGGCCAGTGGCGCCAGAGATACAACGGAGAAAATCGTGGTAACGACATATGCTGGATATTTAGCCATACGGCAAAGGGTCCAGTTTTCGATTAAAACAGACAAAATAGCGTTATGGTTAGCGGCTGTGAAATGAGGCCAGTGCAAAGATCGGTAATCGTCAAATTGCGGAGCAAAATTTTTGATCCTGGCCGAAGAGATATGTTCCTTTTGAGGGCGACTAGAATCAAAAGGTTTCCCAAAGTCGCTGTTATGGATAAAACAACATTAAAGACGACAAGAAAGATGTAAACATACCGAATGAGGAAATAATCTTCTTCATCCCAGTGTCGAATGCAAAACAACTCAGATCCTGTGATTCAGTAGTCTCCCTCGCAGCCGTTTTTTCGGATGTCACGCAACGCTCCCCCCAGGGGAGCGTTGCGTGACATCTGAAGAAACGGCTGCGAGGGAGACTAGCCAGTGATTCAGCTGCTTGTATTCAACATAACTCGCCAAATTCTCTAATGCAGATCTCAATGAACACTGACTTTGATATTTTCGTTCTCTATGCCAGCACAAAATAGCCTCAACTCTGCTGTTGAGCTACATTTCAAAATTCTCCTGTCAAGGGCGGCTTTTTAAAAGCCAGGACCCGATCTAATTCACGGCCATCTAATTTTAGAATAAAGAGAGTGAGTTTCTAAAGAAACTGTGGTGCTGCGTCGGTAGGGGTAACCAGGTAATTTGGTTATATCAACTGAGTTGAAATTGTAAATTGGCCACTGTAAAGGGTTAAATAGCTGAGTTTCGAGCGTTAACCCTTCGTCATTTGCTCCGACGAAGGGCTAACGCTCGAAACGTCAGCTTTTTAACTCTTTACGGTGGCTAATTTACAATTGCAACTTAGTTGATGTAACCAAATAATTTATCCTCTAATTTTAGGATCTCTTTCATCCGTATTCCTCTGCAACATCGTCGTTTATTAGAATAAGACACTATAATACCTAAAACCCAGAACAAATACAAATAATGGGCCTACTGATGACTCATTTTATTGTTAAAGTTTTTGAGTACGTAGAACTCATGTTCCAGTTAGCAATTAAAAATCTAATCAATGACTCACTTAAGTGATTTACTTTGCGATGATGTAAAATATGCACGAGGACCACTTCAGTCTGTCATCGACATTGATCACAGTTTCCAATGCAAAGTGCATGTGGGATCTGCTTTGTTTCTGGACACAGAATAAAACAAAATTGTAATTTACCTCTCCATATTTTAAAACTCTGGTAAAGCTGCCATAAATAGCTATTTCCCAAACTCTGTGCGTCATTATGGTGATATTTAAATCTAACTGATGTTCTCAAGTGGTACTTCATTAATGACCATGAAATATTTTCCAAACTTAATGACCTTTCTTTACCTCGAACAAGCTCAGATGAACGAGACTAAGCTATCAAAATTTCTTTTTCTCCTTTTCAAACCGTGATCGACTGGCCACGCAATGATAACAAGAAAACCGTGATGGATCGAACGTTTTAATCCCTTTTGTGTTCAAATGCGCGCGCCCTGGGAGCCTTTGGTGGTAATTGTAGAACAGAACCAGAAAGCCAGAGAATCATTTGAGCGATCCTTATGGGGGAGTGCAACTCAGTTAAACACAGAAGGACCACCGAGGGAAACGTGAGAGAATTCACTTAGAACTGGTCACACCGTCAGATTTAAGCGGCTCATAGGTTTTTATTTTGACCACAACGTGCATTCATTATAATAATTACCCATGTTATCACTTTCTGAGAGACAAATACAAGTGTTTCGTGGAATCCGTGTATTTCCATTTGCTCTATTTTTTATTTCTGTTGCAATTTGGAATTAGGAGCTAAATGAAATGTTTAAAATCGTGGTGGTAGTTGCGATGTCTGATTAGGCTGGTATCTATGATAACTGCGTCTAAGCGGTTGTCTGGTGGACTTGGCAGCAACTTTTGTCTTCAGGGGCTTCTCCTGGTTCAGCACAGTTCTCTGAACGCGTAAACTTCCTCTGATCTGATTTGACTGGAATGGTAAATTATATTCCCTAGAGGCAGGCTTTTAAATAAATAAATAAATAAATAATCAGCTTATTTAACCCTTTGGTAGCGTTAAATACTAAATTACAAGGGAGACAAAAAAATTCCCTCAATTCTACACAGAACACAATACACTTTGCCTAACAAGAAAAAAACAATTAAGCCCTATTGTAACTGTGAGTAACGAACTTACCAATGCGGTCTGTTTTGACGAAGCGGAATTGAGAACAGGAAAAACCGGAGTTCAACCCGTACCCATGAGCGACATTCGTGGGCTGTGGCAGCAGGTGTGCAAGGAAGCCGGACTGCTTGATGTTAGATATAAAACGTCGGCAAGCCTCATCACGGCGCTCCAACAGAGTAGGCAAGCCACAGCTCACGAGTGCAAACTCATAAGAGCAATCTGGATATATGATTCTCAGTGCAGACATCTGAACGCTTTCCACCAATTGAACCAGACCGGTGGGTAACGCGGCCCACACCGGAGATGCAAATTCTAAAATAGGCCGTACCAGGCTACAATAAACCTGAATAAGATCTGCTGGTGGGAGGCCTGATTTCCTTAAGACTCGTAAAGCATAGAGCCGCTTGCGTACATTCTTCGCAAAAAATATAGTCGCAGTAAAAAGACCATGACAAATTGTGTGACAGATGGACTCCGAGTAACTTATAAGATGACACCCTGCTCAATAACACTGCCTGACATCTGTAAGGGGGGCAGATCCAAGGGCTTGTACTGTAAAAAATCTATGCGTAATTCTTTAGATTTGAATGGGTTTAGCTTCATACCATGACTACTGGCATATAAACAAATATCCCTCGCTACAAAGGGCAACATGCTGGTTGAACATCTAGGAATAATCTCTAAGACTGACAAATCATCTACATACTTTACTCTAGTTTTCCAGTCCTTCACTAGACTATTGACGAGGACTGCGAACAACAGAGGGGCTATTCTTGTCCCCTGAGAAATATCGCCCCTTGGAATAACGCTGTTGGAGAGAGCACAACCAATTTTGACCTACCCGTCAAAAAAGCCCCAATCCATCTAATTAAGGCCTCGTGTACCCCTAAATCACGAAGCTCAGATACCAAAACAGAATGATCCATAAGGTCAAAACCAGGAGGTGAGGTGCGGTTGGTTTTACAGCCGGCGAAATAACTCTGTGAAGTATACACGTTTATAGAGTTCTTGAACTATGATGGAATCACTTGTTCCTAGAGGGATTCTGCTACAGCAGGAAGGCCACGATGCTTTTGCGGGTTGAAGTGGCAGACTGCTTGAGAATTTTTCTCGACCTATTTTCTTTCCTTAACTGGGCGATTCTGAAACCAGATCTGAAATGAAAAGCATAAACATATTAGGAGTTGGAGAACTCGGAGCTTTTAGTATACTTGCTGTAAATTGGGTTTAAGGAGGCTGTTTGGAGTTTTGTGTTAGTCAAGTCAGGTGCTTTCGATCTAAATATACATTATGAAGGTTTTTCGATGCCCAGAGCGTGTAGCAACGTGCACTTATTTAAAAAGAAAATAGCTGCTTTGTAGAAGTATTTACTAAAAAGCAATCATCAAATTTTAAACTACTGATTAATCTTAAAAGAAAGCCTTCAAAGTGGCACTGACGGGAAATGATTTAAATTATCTTTGCGTCTTCCGTAAACATTTTCCTTCTATTCGATTATTTTTAAGTTCTTGTGACACAATAACAAATACAAGATTAATTACCATATATTGACTGTGTATTTTGCTGAAATTATTGGGACGACATGGAAAGAGTTCTTTCGCACTTTTACCCGAAATCGCCTCAGCTCTTACTTTTGTGTTACTTAATTATGGCAACAAAAACAGCCCGATTCTCTTGGTGGCCGAGGTACTTTACTCAATAAGAAAAGTTGTGAATGACTCGCCCGTTGACGTTTTTCTAGTAAAATCTCGTATATTCCTGTCGATTCATCTTCTTCTGCAGAGGATAAATACGCCGATGTCTGTCGCTTAAACGCTCTCTCCACCTTCGGTCTTTCAGTTGACGAAAATGGCTGGCACTGTCTTCTAGTCCGTGGAATTTTCCCGAAATGTCTTGACGCGTGGTCGTCTGTGCAATCACTACAGGAGTATGCGCAATCAGAGCGAGGAAATGGGCTCTGACTGGCATAATTACGAGAGCTGCATAAATGTGCCGTACGGTAACTGAAACTGTTTTCATTCTGTGCCTCCACCATTACTGTAAATGATATAAAAACAAGTTATAAAGTATATTAAGTTAAAATAGTAACTTTCGGTGCACGGGGTGGGGGGAATGCTCGTGAAGTACAACTGGACTTATAGCTGGAAGTGTGTTTGGATATTAAATAACATAACTTGTTTTATTAATTTGGTTGCAAGAGATGACTTTAGACTTTTAGATAAGAGAAGTAAAGATAAAGGATACATTAACCATTCAATTGTGTCCATGTTCAGAGTGCAACATCAGTAGACTAATTTCATTTTAATAAATCACGGCAAGAAACCAGCTTTAACGAACTTGATCTGAAATTTGCTCTCAATAATCTGTAAAAATTATTTTGATCAGCTTTGTTGAAAACTTTGATTAGTAATTTAACCTCCTACTGCATTTAATGCAATAAGTGCATCGGTAAATTTGTTTAAACCTACCAGAGTTAGGCGAATGTTTGAGAGTCTCATCTGTCTCTTTCAAGCCAAGGATTTTGACGGTGGGGACGGTTCATCAGGAGAGGCACTGGACGCCACTAAATGAAGGGTCGTGACAGATGACTCCACAGGTGTAACGACAACAGTTTTCAAGTGATTGCTCTTCATCTCGGTACTGATCATGACTGACTGACTGAATGCTTCTTAATCCGAGTGGATGAGCTTCCATTTTATATCATTGGTTGCCTGGCAGATCGGCAATCTTTCTATTTTTGCGACCGACAAATTAACGCGAAGCGGTTGTTTCAAAGGATTTTTAAAGCATCTCAGCTAAAATAATTACACGCTCGGAATTGATGTCAAAAGAAAAAAAGTCTTGTGATCGAGCCCTCTTCGGAATTGTTAAGAACCGGGCGCGAATTAATTATTTTCTAAGCTTTCTAAATTCGCTGCTGATTAATGAGATTTCTATGTCCATTGTAAAAACCTCTGAGTAGCTAGAAATGGCCACATTCACTTGAAGATTTTGGGGCCTCTGAAACATAACCACCATCCTAAGATTAACAAACTTCATAACTTAGGTCGTAGGAGCTCGGATAAAAGGCTGCGATCCATTTGAAGCGGGCCGTGAGAACGATAAGTCATGCGCGGACAAAGGGTGTGAGGATGCTCACGAGTGCTGGCACTTGCCGCATATTTTATCCCATAAGGATAAGAATACCTGGCAAGAGTTTAGAAAACTCCATAAGAAGGTGTTTTTGATAAATTAATGTCTTTCCACTGCCAGTTACCACCCTTCTTGATAATGTTCACAAATTTAGTTTAGAACGTGGTTTTGTTAAACACCACGTGGTTTTGTTAAACGCCAGTTCTGCTTTGTTTGAACCGGCCCCCTGTCTTTAAGCCGTCCAACGGCGAAAGAGGACTGGGAGCAACAGCAACAACATTTATTTAAACACGATAAAAATTACAGCGGAGCTGATGTGGTCGTGTATTTAATAATCAACCTAATTAACCTATTATGGTCGTGTATATAAAAATTAATCTAACCAATTAATTAACCTTGATTTAAAATCAACCTAATTGACTTAATTAATCTAATACGGTGGAATATTTAAAAATTAACCCAATTAATTAAAAATTAATCAAAATATTATTCATCTATAAATTCAACTGAGCGTATGAGGTTTTGTGTTTTAGAAAATGTTTAAATAAGCTTTTGCTTGAGATTGCACGCGTATGACAACAGCGACTATATCAGGAGAAGACGCAGCCGCGTAAATCGTAGCGTCATCAGCATACATGTGAATATCACCATCACAATCCCCAACTATGTCAGGCAAATCGTTGCAAAACAACGAAAACAAGGTGGGACACAAAACGGATCCCTGCGACACGCCAAATTTCACAGGTAGAATTTCGGAGTGAAAACCATTTACGACTGTGGCTTGAGAGCGGTCAGCTAAGTAATCTTTGATCCAGCACCATAGATCGCCAGCAACACCAACTGCTTGCAACTTTTTCAAGAGGACATGATGAGAGATGGAATCGAAGGCCTTGCGGATGTCAATGAAGACGATGCCAACCACTAGATTTTTATCCAGTGCACGTCTCCAGTCCTCGAACATTTTTACCAACAACAATTCGGTCGAGTGGCCCTTTTTGTAAGTCCACTGGTGAGAGTGGTTGAGATTATGCTCAGAAATATGAGCATAAAATTGTGGTGGCAACAGCCTGTTCAATCAGGTTTCCTGGGACGCATAGTAGGGAAATTGGTCGATAGTTTTGTTTGTCAGTTTCATCGTCTTTCTTGAAGAGGGCAGAGACGTTACCGTTTTTCCACGAGGCAGGGACTGAATTTCTTGCAACACTTTGGTTATAAAGAGACAGTAATGATGGGATCCGCTCCAGTTCCTGCGTGTTTAAGTAGGTTTGGGGAAGCATTATCCGGTCCACTGGCTTTGTTTGTTTTCATCTTTTTAATGTTATTAGCAACATTGTCATACGATATGCAAATATTCGTTATGCAGGGAGTAACGCGGCAGATGTAAATATTACAACTCTCCTGACTACAAACATGAAGATCGTTTGCCAACTTTTCACCAACAGTAGAGAAGTACTCATTAAGGATCTGCGCTTTCTTGTAATCAGATGTTTTGATTTCCCCATCTGATGACCTAATACTAAGTATGGGCTGCTGCACAGAGCCGTAAGTAGCTTTTTTTGACAAACTTCCATTACGACTTGCAATCTTTTACTTCGTCAAAAAGATCGTTGTAGAACTTGCATTTAACAACTCTGACATCATGCGTAACCCTATTTCTTAATGAGCGATACTTAGCCCACAGTTCTTGATTTTTGGATTGTTTTGCTTTAAGAAGAGTGTTAAAGCGTAAGTTCATCAGATGGCGTATCTGTGGAGTAACCCAGGGTAAAGACTGACTTCTGACTTTGATCTCGCGCAAGGGCGCGTGCCTGTCACATATCTGACCGTAAATGTGCGTCCACGCCCAATAACAATCATCCAGGTCGTCGAATACCTCGCATACAGACCAAGGGGCCTCAGCGATATCCGTTGAAAATTTGGCTTGGTCAAAGTTTTTGTAAGAACGAGCCATAGGAGGGGGTCGCTTGATCCTTGTTTAGACTGATGAATGGTCAAGCATGTGGTGCAAGATTCCAAGCTCGATTGTTCTGGTGTTTTTTTATCAGGTTACGCTTGCTGCTTATTACCAGGTCAATCAGAGTAGACGTATCACTTGTTACCCTTGTCACCCTAGTTGGTTTATCATTGATAACCGTGTGGTCAAAGTGAGATGACAAATCCTGTAATTTTTGGCCACAAGTGGAGGAAATTGAACCGTCAGTAAGACAAGTACTATCGCAGTTTAAGTCGCCAATGATAACTACATTGCGGAGTTTAATCCAGAGTTTCTCGAGTGTGACCTTACATCTATCAAAGAATAGAGAATCTGAAGGTGGTCTATAAACAGTTCCTACGATGAATACGGACGAGTTTCAGAATCTTAAGCCATATAGCCTCAGTTTACTTCAATTCCAAGGAGCTTAGCCAGTGGCGGATCCAGGGGGAGGGTCCGGGGGATCCGGACCCCCCCCCTATCAGACCTGACGCTTACAACTTTGAGACTGAAATTCTTACATCCGCAGGATCGTATATCACTTTTTAACTGGCTGATTTTTTAAATCAATGAATCCATGTAAACGGTAAGCGGCCAAGGAATTATATCGTGCAACCGCGACTGGTGGGAGGGGGTGTGGAGAGTGTGGAGAGTGTGGAGGAGAAGTAATTTGCCTCAAAAGAGTCTAACAGTCCTTTCTGAACCAAAGTTTGGACCCCCCTATCAAAAATTCCTGGATCCGCCCTTGTTAGCCTAGTTGAGCATATATGATTGGCGTTATAGAATAAACATCCACCGCCGATGGTGTTAGTGTCTCTGTCCCTTCGGATAATCTTGTAGTTATTAATCTCGAGTTGACGATTGGAAATTTTCCGATCCAAGTGAGTTTCAGTAATCGCAAGAATGTCAAAACGGCAGATGTGCAGCAATATTTTTATCTCGTCGACCTTATCCCTAAGGCTGTGGATGTTATTGTGTGCTACACTCGGGTTTAATCCCAGGTGAACAGACCTTGCGAAGTCCTGCAGATAATCTCCCGTTTGGCCAATCACGCCTTGTCATTCGGGGTTGGTTTCAACATCGCCCGAAAGAAGTAGAAGCTGTTTGGTCGCCATCGTATTAGAGCAATATAAAATTCGGCTGTTAGAGAATTTATGCTTGCACTTGCTATTGTTTAAGATGGCAAAATGATGGAACAATGAATTAGCAGGTTTAAACAATGCAGGTTTAAGGAATGCAGGGCGCATTACCATATCATCTACCAAAATGCAAATTTCAACCTCAACGTTTCTCAAACACCAGCAGTGACGAGAGCTGAGTTCTTCTAAATAGTCCATTTTACAGTTGTGTGCTTGGTTACCAAGCCTTTGAATGGGAGTGAGGCTAGGGTTGACCTTGTTATCACACAAACCTTGCTGCCTTTCAAATGTAATTCACTCTGTTATCATGCCAAGTATCTACAGGTCTCTATCACAACAAGGTCACCTTCAGCCTCACTCTGAATCAAAGGCTTGGCAACTAAGTGCACAACTGTAAAATGGCCTATTATTAAATGAGGAAATTCAACATGGTGGCATTTTGGCAGTAAATTAGAGACAACCTTTCCCTTACTGAATTACTGATTAACTTTAAGAAGGTGACCACGACAGGATGACAAGATTGATTTTAATCATGTTATGTACAGTTGAAAGGAACTCACCAGTGTGCAGACAAGCGTTTTTTTTTTGTTGTCCTTGTTGCAAAGGAACATTTTTACAATCATCCCGACTATTTAGGAATTGATTTAAAGTATGAGCCAAATTTTGACAGATCTCATCCTTATGACAATGCGTATGTTCTTTAAAGTAGAAATGGAAAGCAAAAAAACTGCGCTCCGCAAAAACTCAAATAATTAACCAATTTCGACCTTTTTATTAACGATTCTATTATGCGACTTTATTATAAGAGGTGAGGAAAAAATCCATCCCTCGTTAAATGAGATAAAAAAATCTGACTCGTTGCCAATACAGACAAGTAGCATTTTCTTGATAAAGATGTCAGGCTTCAATTTTGTGTAGCTAGAGGCCAGCAGCGTCTGACCGTCGTCTTTACAGTTTGTCTCACTCCGTTGATCTTCCAGCAATAAATAAACGGGTTCAACGATGAGTTGAGAAAAACCAAACATGCAGCGAGGCCTTGTGCACGCACTAAAGAGAGACTGTTTCCGTGAATCGATCTGACAACTAAGACAACCATAAATGGAAGATAAAAAGATATTATTGCAAGCGAAACCCACATTGAATAAGTAACTGTTTTTTGGTACATCTGCAGGCGGCCTGAATTGACATTGTTCAAGTGTCTCTCTTCGTGAACCCGAGCTTGACGACGACGCATAGTAACCACGATTTTCATGTAGCAAATTGTCAAGGACAGAATACATAAGAGTGTGTTTATGGGCAAAGCAATCAAGAAACCATCTATGTTCAAGTAGTATAGCAAGCCAAGTGACGAATACACCAGCCACGAGAGAGCTATAACTCCACGAACTCGTGTAACAGTCAGAACTTGTCTGTACCTCAGCCCTAAGTGCAGAGCGAGAAGTCTATCCACACTTATTGTGGTCAGATTGGAAAGAGATATACCGCAAAGTACCGCGCCACTGGCGTGTAGCATACCTTCCGTTATTTCACATATGCGCATACGATTTGTCGCCACCGAAAATAGAAAGATTCCAAAGCAAGGTTGAGTTATAAGACCGACGCAAAGATCAGTTGATGCTAGAGAGCGAAATAACATTCTTGATGTTGGAAAAAGGTGAGATTCCGACTGAAGAGCCACTAAGATCAGTGCGTTTCCCATGATTGCCATTAAAAAAAGAACAACATCGAAAGCAATGATGAAAAAAATTATCCAAGCCGATCTGAGGTTCAAGAACATGTTAGCGTACGCAGTGCATTCGGTGACCTCCTGAAATTGAAGACTTAAGCTACTGTTTTCCATTTGGAAGTGAATTAGAACATTCAGTTTCACTTTTGGATGGCAATCGTACGACGCATTACACAAAATATTAGTTTGATGCGATCTTGAAAAGTTGACAATTCTTGGCATGAATACAAAAGTTGTTTTAGAATGGCGGATATTAAACACTAAGATTTTTATTTTGAGATGAGATATAGACCCTCATAATGGCAAGTTATAAGAATCGCATTCAGTTTTCATTTCCGTTAGGCCCTGGAGTCAAATTGAAAATTAATTTCTTCTCTTAATGATCTTGTTACGGGCTTAAAATAGAAAACTAACACTAGATATGCCCAGGATTCTTTTTTGGCCTAAAATCCGAAGGTTAAGTGTTTATTTAACCATAGATTTACACTTAATTTTTTTTTTTTACATAACTATCAACAGAATCTTTCAAAACATTTTCATCTCAATAGCATCGAGGATACTGGAGCTAGCAGTTATGTTTCTTAATTGGAGCCTCATTGGAGTTGCCGAGGTCTTTGAAGTGGCCGCCGGATTGACACTGATAAAGGATTTTTTTTGTACCCACAAAAAGCAGCCATTAAGTGCGACAGGCTCCTCAATGGCAAATATTCAGCCAAAGAAAATATGAAATAGGGGATATTTACCTTTAGTGAATCCAAATTGATTCTCATTTGCGCTTTTCTCGGAATGGGAAAATCCGCGCCATGAACTTCGTCGAACTTTCCTACAATTCTATTCTGAGCTAACTTTGTTTATATTGAATGAAATACGTTATAAGAGCTTTTAATTTGCTTTCTGGACTGACAGAGTTTTGCACCTGTTAAATACAACGGGTTGCACACGAGTAAGGATTTAACGTCAACATCTCTTCTGTTTTTTTGCCATCGTGGTATTCGTATTCTTAACGCTAGGCGATACAAAAGTTCTTCTCGATTATATCAAGAACTCTCAAACTAAAACTTAGGTATTTCTGCCTGGATTAAAGCTTTTATTATCGATGTATTCTTAAAATAACAATAAAACAGAAACTCGCACGAATGATACAACCTCACGAGGTGATACGGCCTTCTTTTACATTTATAATTCACGTATTATTTGAGAAATTAATATCTATATCTTAATAACCAAGCGCGAGGGCCGTACTGGGAGAATATCGGCCCGAGGTCTTGACAGTACGGACCGAGCGCAGCGAGGTCCGTACAAAAAAGACCGAGGGCCGATATTCTTCCAGTGCGGTCCCGAGAAAGCTTGGTTTATAAGAGATTTATTATACGACTGAAGTTCAAAGGGACACAAGTGCGATATCATTCGGGACCATTCGGGACAGTGCCCGGTCCAATACTTAGAGAATATTGGACCGGAAATAGAGCATTTTGATTGGTTGATTTTAGTTATTGGCCCTCTGACTGCCCGAAACGTGTAATAAAAGCGACTTACAATGATGATTTAGTTAGTACTAAAAAGCATAACAAATCTTACATTGGCATTACTCACATCTCTGTAGCTTTCATTTTAAGTTATTGGTCATCTTTTCATCTGTTCAAGATCACAAAATATTGCCTACTTTAAATATGGTAAAAAGTTTAACAACAGACTGGAACAAAGCACTACGTGCGCTAATCAGAGAGTGCTAGTAGTCTTCCAACAATACTCGTTACTACTCTGAAAGAACGAAATAGCGATACTACTCACTAGCTTTCTTTTTTAACTTACGTCATGTTGCTCCAGATACTTGGTCATAAGAGCTGTGATATTTTACTTAAAGGAAAAATGTTTGAGATAAGAACAACAATCAAAAATTAAGTTCGTACCTCACAATACCTTGGTGAAACTAACAACTCATTAAGCCTTGTCAACCAGAGGGAATTTGTTTTTTGCTTGAGGCCAAATTTGAGGTAAATTTGAGGGGACAACAAAAGGTCATCAATGTACCATCTCCTTTAATTCTCGTTAAAATCTGATAAACCTCCACAGGAGAATTAACTATTCGACTGAAGTATGAAACTAAGGCACAAGAACAGCATTCTTCACCCAATCTTTCTCCTTGACGCAAATTTTGCTATGTCTCAGCCATCCCTTTCTCCTCCATTCTCCCCTTCTTCACTCTATGAAATTTTCTATTGAATCTCAGCCTCCGCAAACAGTTTCTTTGCCAATCACTAGATTGCATAAATGGAGACATTAATATATAATACTAATAATATATATTTTTTTCTATTTGAACTACTTTACCCTTCGATGGTGGCGAAAAAGGAATTTTTCCTAACATGAACAATACCTTTTCAAGCAAAATGTTAATGAGATGAGAGAAAAATATCAAGTTGGGGATAATGTTTGATATACCGTCAAAGTAGTAAGTAATGTATTGCAGGCATTGAAAAGAATTAATATTTACATTTTGGAATTGAAAGGGTAAATGACCTTTTAATTAGCATTGAACCCAGCTCCGTGGAGTTAAGTTAAAAATAGTGCATCTAGGGAAAAATAAAATAAAATTTATTTTGTGTAAAAGACCTTTTACGTGTTTATATTGCCTCGTCTAAGGGCACCTATCGACCGGTCACAGAGCATGCATACTATCTTAGATATCGATATTGTCTTAGGCTGATCAGTTATTTAGTGGCCTTGCACGAAATTAAGATATTTTACAGGGGTAGGGGTATGTATTAGAAAGCTGCATAAGAACAAAACTGTGATAAACTAATGGCAGACGTAGTCTCGAGAGATCGTGGTCTCTTGGAAAAATGATCCATTTTTAGTTGTTTCGCTCTAAATTGGATTCCTGATCTTCTAGATATAAACAAGTTGGTTCAGGGACGAATTGGGAAAAACTACTGAAGTCATGGCTACCAACCATAATGCATTAGCGCTTTCTGGTCCGTTTATATGTCTTATTTGTATTGTATTGTATTGTATTGTAATCTTTATTTAGACACGATCAATTCATCAGCCTATAAAAATACATATCACATACCCTAAGATATTTAAAATTAAAACTACATACTATAACACTAAAGCTGTTTTCCGTGAATGCCGTGCGTTAGACTTAAAAAATGTCATTGATCTTACGTTTAAATAACCCCAGAGACTCTGTGTTCCTTATATCGCTTGGTAAACTGTTCCATAATGTGGCGCCATTGTAGCTAAAGCTTTTTCAGCTGTAGCGTAAGAAAATGGTAGATAAAACAATATCATCAAAAGCGAGATCCCGGCATAGCAATTTATAGACTGCCTTTTTATACCTGAACATGTGTCCAGTTTATCTTCCCATTTTAGCAATCTGCCGCGCGCGTCGATGACGTATAGTCACGAAAATCATCATGTATCAGGAAATTGTTAGGACTAGACATAGTACTACGGTGAAAGTCAGAATAGCAAAGACGAAATTATACTTCCAAAACTGAAACACACCAATCGATAAAACTAGCACCAGAATAAAACAAAATGACAGGACGGAAAATACGTGTACTGTAAGTACCTCCTGTTGTCTCAAACTAAGCCTTAGTAAAGTTTTCTAAGGCTTTGTATGGGACAACGAGAGGTATTTACAGTGCACGCGTTTTCCGTCCTATCGTGTCGAACACGGTCCGCAGTCACCTAGTATTTGTATCTCATACCCAACTGCAAGGCGAGGAATCTGTCCATACCTATCCCAGTGAATGTGCATAGAGAAATAGCAGCGAAAAACTATACAGGAGAGGTTGGCCACGCTTTCAGATATTTTACAAAGGCTATCTTTGATTTTTAGGACAGATGAAAAAGCAAAAGTGGGTCGCGCAATTAGGCCAACAAACAGATCCGACGACGCCAAGGAACGAAACAAAAGCTTAGTTGGAGGATTAAGGCGGGAATCTTTTTTTAAGGGTAACCAAGATCAGAATATTCCCTATAAATGCACTTCCACTCAAAATCACATTCACAACAATAAACAAGTATTCAACTCAAGTTGGCTCTCGGTCTTTGAGGCTATCGATAAACTAAGAACACCTTTGAAGTATTTCATCAAATTTAGCGATCTCCATGGAGGGATGAGAGAAGTTCACGGGCATTTTGAGGAACAAATTCTCTAATAACTTTTAAAGGTAAGAATGATATGGCAATTTCAAAATGTCGTGAGAGATACAAACTTTCTTTGGCGAAAGCAACTAAGTGGGTTGCCACCAGATAGAGAGTAGATATGAGATCACAGTGCAAAACCCATTTCCGCAAAATAATAAATTTTCCTTTTCTCATTAAAGGCTTCATTAAAATCTCAAAAATTATTTTAGAACAACTAACGTCCTTGCGGCCATAATAAGATGAAAAAAAAAATTAAGCTCATACTTCACCATATATACCTTGGGGAAACTGGCAACTCATTAAGCCGAAAATTACAATTGCAATCGTATCTGACAGTCGTAATATCCTCATTGAAGACAGAAGTAGAGACCTGACTATCAAATTGCCGCATCAAAAAAAAAAATACATAAGTAATTGCATTCCTTGACTACTATTGATGAAACATAATCAATTCTTCAATACAGGACGACTGGCTCGTTACATTAAAGCAAACAATTTGAGCAATTGGACACTCTAACCTTAGCCTTTGCCACTTCATGCTATCGTTAGTGAAAGCTAGAAGCAAAATGTAAAGAGTGCGCGAACTGTAACAATCACGGCTCGTCTCACTTCCTCGATCTTCCAAATATAAACAAGTGGGTTCAGGGAGGAATTGAGAAAAACTACTGTTGTTAAAGTTATCAACCCTACTCCATACCTGAAGTCGGGTCGGTTTATAACTCTTACAGTTATAAAGCACGAAAACGGCAGATAAAACGATACCATGAAAAGGGAAATCCCCATCAATTTATAAACTGTCCTTTTATATCTAAGTCTGTGTCGTGTTTGTTGTCCAAAATTAATTATCTCCCGCGCTCGTCGACGTCGCATAGTAACAAATATCGTCGAGTAACAGAAAGTTGTAGCTACCAGGCAAAGTACTACAATCAAAGTTGTGTTGGTCAAAAAGACATTGAATTTCCAAAAATACAATGTGCCCATTGGTAAAACTAGCAACCAGGAAAAGACTAAGATTCTACGAACTCGGGCCACTGTTACAAAGCTTCTGTATCTCAATCCCAACTGCAAAGCGAGGAATCTGTCCACACTTATCTATGTTAATGTGCAAAGCGAAATTAGAGTAAAGCCAGCGCCAGAGATGATGGTTACACCTTCCGATATTTGACATAGGCTCAATTTGTTTTTAAGGATAAAAGTAAGATAAACAACAAAACTTGGCTGCGCAATAAGGCCAACACACAGATCTGTCGACGCCAAGGAACGAAACAAAAGCTTAGATGGTGGATGAAGACGAGAATCCTTTTGAAGTGCAACCAAGATGAGCAGATTTCCCAAGATTGCGCTTCCACTGAAAATCACATTTACAACAATGAAAAAATAGAAAACCCAAGAAGGTTCTGAGTCTTCGAGGATATCGATAAACCAAAAACACCTGAAGTTCAATCGATTAATGTTTGCATCTTCCATCAAAAAGTCGTGAGGGAGGCGTGCTTTCTTGAATCTTTCACTACCAAGATATTATAGGGCAATGTGAAATAATTTGAGAGCCTGACAAATGTGATTTGAAGAAAAAAGCACCAAATGGATGTAAGATAAGGATAACGATTTGTAATCATGACGTAAAGCTTACTTCCCGTGAATAAATGGTATTTTCCTCTCCTCTATTAATATCTGATTAAATACTGCTGACGCACTAATGGGTTGTCAACCAGAGGGAATTTGTTTTTTGCTTGAGGCCAAATTTGAGGTAAATTTGAGGGGACAACAAAAGGTCATCAATGTACCATCTCCTGTAATTCTCGTTAAAATCTGATAAACCTCCACAGGAGAACTAACTATTCGACTGAAGTATGAAACTAAGGCACAAGAACAGCATTCTTCACCCAATCTTTCTCCTTGACGCAAATTTTGCTATGTCTCAGCCATCCCTTTCTCCTCCATTCTCCCCTTCTTCACTCTACGAAATTTTCTATTGAATCTCAGCCTCCGCAAACAGTTTCTTTGCCAATCACTAGATTGCATAAATGGAGACATTAATATATAATACTAATAATATATATTTTTTTCTATTTGAACTACTTTACCCTTCGATGGTGGCGAAAAAGGAATTTTTCCTAACATGAACAATACCTTTTCAAGCAAAATGTTAATGAGATGAGAGAAAAATATCAAGTTGGGGATATTGTTTGATATAACGTCAAAGCAGTAAGTAATGTATTGCAGGCATTGAAAAGAATTAATATTTACATTTTGGAATTGAAAGGGTAAATGACCTTTTAATTAGCATTGAACCCAGCTCCGTGGAGTTAAGTTAAAAATAGTGCATCTAGGGAAAAATAAAATAAAATTTATTTTGTGTAAAAGACCTTTTACGTGTTTATATTGCCTCGTCTAAGGGCACCTATCGACCGGTCACAGAGCATGCATACTATCTTAGATATCGATATTGTCTTAGGCTGATCAGTTATTTAGTGGCCTTGCACGAAATTAAGATATTTTACAGGGGTAGGGGTATGTATTAGAAAGCTGCATAAGAACAAAACTGTGATAAACTAATGGCAGACGTAGTCTCGAGAGATCGTGGTCTCTTGGAAAAATGATCCATTTTTAGTTGTTTCGCTCTAAATTGGATTCCTGATCTTCTAGATATAAACAAGTTGGTTCAGGGAGGAATTGGGAAAAACTACTGAAGTCATGGCTACCAACCATAATGCATTAGCGCTTTCTGGTCCGTTTCTATGTCTTACAGCTGTAGCGTAAGAAAATGGTAGATAAAACAATATCATCAAAAGCGAGATCCCGGCATAGCAATTTATAGACTGCCTTTTTATACCTGAACATGTGTCCTGTTTATCTTCCCATTTTAGCAATCTGCCGCGCGCGTCGATGACGTATAGACACGAAAATCATCGTGTTTCAGGAAATTGTTAGCACTAGACATAGTACTACGGTGAAAGTCAGAATAACAAAGGAGAAATTATACTTCCAAAACTGAAACACACAAATCGATAACACTAGCACCAGGATAAAGCAATATGACAGGACGGAAAATACGTGCACTGTAAGTACCTCCTGTTGTCCCACACTAAGCCTTAGTAAAGTTTTCTAAGGCTTTGTATGGGACAACGAGAGGTACTTATAGTGCACGCGTTTTCCTTCCTATCGTGTCGAACACGGGCCGCAGTCACCTAGTATTTGTATATCATACCCAACTGCAAGGCGAGGAATCTGTCCATACCTATCCCAGTGAATGTGCATAGAGAAATGACAGCAAAACCTATACAGGAGAGGTTGACCACGCTTTCAGATATTTTACAAAGGCTATCTTTAATTTTAGGACAGATGAAAAAACAAAAGTGGGTTGCGCAATTAGGCCAACAAACAGATCCGACGACGCCAAGGAACGAAACAAAAGCTTAGGTGGAGGATTAAAGCGAGGATATTTTTTAAGGGTAACCAAGATCAGAATATTCCCTAAGAATGCACTTCCACTCAAAATCGCATTCACAACAATAAACAAGTATTCAACTCAAGTTGGCTCTCGGTCTTTAAGGCTATCGATAAACTAAGAACACCTCTGAAGTATTTCATCAAATTTAGCGATCTCCATGGAGAGATGAGAGAAGTTCACGGGCATTTTGAGGAGTAAATTCTCTATTAACTTTTAAAGATAAGAATGATATGGCAATTTCAAAATGTCGTGAGAGATACAAATTTCTTTTGACGAAAACCACTAAGTGAGTTGCCACCAGATAGAGAGTAGATATGGGATCACAGTGCAAAACCCATTTCCGAAAAATAATGGATTTCCTTTGCTCATTAACGGCTTCATTAAAATCTCAAAAATTATTTTAGAACAACTCACATCCTTGTGGCCAAAATAAGATGCAAAAAAAAAAAATTAAGCTCATGCTTCACCATATATATCTTCGAGAAACTGGCAACTCATTAAGCCGAAAATTACAATTGCAATCGTACCTGACGGTCATAATATCCTCATTGAAGACAGAAGTAGAGACCTGACTATCAAATTGCCGCATGAAAAAAAATAATACATAAGTTATTGCATTCCTTGACTACTATTGATGAAACATAATCAATTCTTCAATACAGGACGACTGGCCCGTTACATTAAAGCAAACAATTTGAGCAATTGGACACTCTAACCCTAGCCTTTGCCCCTTCATGCTAGAGGCAAAATGTAAAAAGTGCGCGAACTGTGACAATCACGGCTCGTCTAACTTCCCTGATCTTCCAAATATAAACAAGTGGGTTCAGGGAGGAATTGAGAAAAACTACGGTTGTAAAAGTTTTCAACCATACTGCATAGCTAGCGTCGGGTCCGTTTATAACTCTTACAGTAATAAAGGACGAAAATGGCAGATAAAACGATACCATTAAAAGGGAAATACCTATCAATTTATAAACTCCTTTTTTATATCTTACGATGTGTCCTGTTTGTTGTCCAAAATTAAATATCTGTAGCTCTCGTCGACGTCGCATAATAAGAAAAACCATCGAGTAGCAGAAAGTTAGGGCCACAAGGCAAAATACTATAATAAAACATGTTATGGCAAAAAAAAAAATTGATTTTCCAAAAGTGTAGAACACCAATCGATAAAACTAGTAACCAGGTGAAGGCTAAGATTCTACGAACTCGGGCCACTGTTACAAAGTGTCTGTATCTCATTCCCATCTGCAAAGCAAGAAGTCTGTCCACACTTATTCCGGTCAATGTGCAAAGCGAAATGACAGTTAATACAGCGCCAGAGATGTTGATTACAGCTTCAGGTATTTCACATAGGCTCAATTTGTTTTTAAGGATAAAAATAAGATACACAACAAAACTTGGCTGCGCAATAAGGCCAACACACAGATCCGTCGACGCCAAGGAACGAAACAAAAGCTTAGATGGAGGATGAAGACGAGAGTCCTTTTGAAGGGCAACCAAGATGAGCAGATTTCCTAAGATTGCGCTTCCACTGAAAATCACATTTACAACAATGAAAAAATAGACAACCCAAGGAGGTTCTGGGTATTCAAAGATATCGATAAACCAAAGACACCTGAGGTCCAATCGACTAATGTTTGCATCTTCCATCAAAAAGTCGTGAGGGAGGAACGCCTTCTTGAATCTTACACCTCCAAGATATTAAAGGGCAATGTAAAATAATTTATTGTGATGAAATTTTGTGGGCCGAGGCCAGGAACGTGTTCGATAATTGAGTCAGTTTGCTAGACAGAACGTCTCGTAGTCACGTTCGACGCACTAAAAACTACTATAAAACGAATACAAGAATTGTAAAAACGTGTAAAATGGTATATAAAAAGTCACTTGTAACAATGTAGCGGAATTCCAAATCGATTTCGATCAATTACGATCCTCATCAGTAGTACTCCGCCATGTTTAAAATACTCATAAATAATTGTTCATATAAGTGACTCTGAAATGTCCACACTTCTTCCAGGCTTCATGTAAGCGGTCATGATGTATCAATCACAGCTCGTGGGATTTGAAAAAAGTTCCATTCGTTCTTGGAGTTCATAAGCGAGTCTTCGTTCACATTATTTATCCTCACTCCTTCAGTTATTTGTCTCAGCATCGCGTCATTGTGATAGACCCCCGTCACATCCATTCGGAACTGCTTTACCTCTCTATTGTGTTTCTCTTTACAGTGTTTCCACAATGCAGATCGTTCTTCCTTATTGTTAAGTGATTTCGTATGCTCTTTCCCTCTGGTATACGCGCTCCTGGCTGTTTCCCCTACGTATACGCTGTTACACTGGATACACTTAATCTCATACGTCACACTTTCTCTATCACACGGTCCTTTTCCACCTGTGCTACACACTGGGCAGTCTTCTCGTCCACACTGTCGCGGTTTAAATGGGTCGGACTTTTGGAGTAGTCGTTTAATGGCGATTCCGGCTTTCTCCACCACTTTAATATTGAAACCTTGCTGCTTTATTTCTGTCTGGTATTCCTTCCGTAACCGTGAGTTGGGCGTAGCTGGTACAAAAATTACTGATTCATTCCCGCCGCGTTTGTACCAGTTGGATTTCCTTTCGCTCTTTTCCTTTTCTCGTTCCACCTTCCTCCACTCCTTGGGTCGATGTAACGGTCTTTCTCCTTTTCGCTCAGCTCTTTGTCTCGCTCTAAAAGCTTTGAGGGCCGAATCTACAACCTCATATCTGAATTTCTTGCTGTACCCCGAGTATTGCATTCTCAGGACCATCTCGTTAACATTCTCTACTACTCGTTCCCATGGTAACAATCTGCTACAGTTAAGTAAGACCCGAAGGACTTCTTGGGTCAGGACTGTTCTCTTTGTACTCCAGCTTACGGCAGACCTAGCATGTATGACTGTCCTAGAAGCCATGCTCTTGGAATAAAACTCATACATGATCACTGAGGCTGAGGCTTTCTCGTCCTGCCTGTCTGTCTCTTCCCCTTTTGTTTCCATCCACACCTTCAAGTCAAGGATAGGTAGCTTTCCGTCCTGGTGTTTAGAGGGGTAATCTATTTCGAGTTGTATTGACGGGTGTATGTCGTTTCCTATCTGTTTTATCAATGTCATAGTCCTCTCATCATGAGAGGACTATGACATTGATAAAACAGATAGGAAACGACATACACCCGTCAATACAACTCGAAATAGATTACCCCTCTAAACACCAGGACGGAAAGCTACCTATCCTTGACTTGAAGGTGTGGATGGAAACAAAAGGGGAAGAGACAGACAGGCAGGACGAGAAAGCCTCAGCCTCAGTGATCATGTATGAGTTTTATTCCAAGAGCATGGCTTCTAGGACAGTCATACATGCTAGGTCTGCCGTAAGCTGGAGTACAAAGAGAACAGTCCTGACCCAAGAAGTCCTTCGGGTCTTACTTAACTGTAGCAGATTGTTACCATGGGAACGAGTAGTAGAGAATGTTAACGAGATGGTCCTGAGAATGCAATACTCGGGGTACAGCAAGAAATTCAGATATGAGGTTGTAGATTCGGCCCTCAAAGCTTTTAGAGCGAGACAAAGAGCTGAGCGAAAAGGAGAAAGACCGTTACATCGACCCAAGGAGTGGAGGAAGGTGGAACGAGAAAAGGAAAAGAGCGAAAGGAAATCCAACTGGTACAAACGCGGCGGGAATGAATCAGTAATTTTTGTACCAGCTACGCCCAACTCACGGTTACGGAAGGAATACCAGACAGAAATAAAGCAGCAAGGTTTCAATATTAAAGTGGTGGAGAAAGCCGGAATCGCCATTAAACGACTACTCCAAAAGTCCGACCCATTTAAACCGCGACAGTGTGGACGAGAAGACTGCCCAGTGTGTAGCACAGGTGGAAAAGGACCGTGTGATAGAGAAAGTGTGACGTATGAGATTAAGTGTATCCAGTGTAACAGCGTATACGTAGGGGAAACAGCCAGGAGCGCGTATACCAGAGGGAAAGAGCATACGAAATCACTTAACAATAAGGAAGAACGATCTGCATTGTGGAAACACTGTAAAGAGAAACACAATAGAGAGGTAAAGCAGTTCCGAATGGATGTGACGGGGGTCTATCACAATGACGCGATGCTGAGACAAATAACTGAAGGAGTGAGGATAAATAATGTGAACGAAGACTCGCTTATGAACTCCAAGAACGAATGGAACTTTTTTCAAATCCCACGAGCTGTGATTGATACATCATGACCGCTTACATGAAGCCTGGAAGAAGTGTGGACATTTCAGAGTCACTTATATGAACAATTATTTATGAGTATTTTAAACATGGCGGAGTACTACTGATGAGGATCGTAATTGATCGAAATCGATTTGGAATTCCGCTACATTGTTACAAGTGACTTTTTATATACCATTTTACACGTTTTTACAATTCTTGTATTCGTTTTATAGTAGTTTTTAGTGCGTCGAACGTGACTACGAGACGTTATGTCTAGCAAACTGACTCAATTAAAATAATTTAAGAGCGTGACAAATGTGATTTGAAGAAAAAACCACCTAATTGATGCAAGATAAGGATAACGATTTGTAATTATAATCATGATGTAATACTTATTTCCGTAAATAAACGGAATTTTCCTCTCCTGTATTACATCTGATTAAATACTACTGACGCAGTAATGGGTTGTCATCCGGAAGGAACTTGTCTTTTGCTTGAGGCCAAATTTGAGGTAAAATTGAGGGTACGACAAAATGTAATTGATGTACCCTCTGTTAATTTCGTTAAAATCTGATGAACCCTCACAGAAGAACCAACTATGAGAGTGAAGTATGAAACTAGGGCACGCGAACAGCATTCTACATCGAATCTATCGTCTTGACTGAAACTTTGCTATGTTTCAGCCATCTCTTCCCCCTCCATTTTCCCCTTTTCTCCTATGAAATTTTCCACTGAATCTCCCTCCTCCACAAACAGTTTAATTTCTTTGCCAATCCCTAGATTGCATAAATGGAGACATTAAAATATAATACTCATCCAATTATTTTTTTCTATTGTACCTAATTAACCCTTCGATGGTGGTCAAAAAGGAATTTTCCCTGACATTAACAATACCTTTTCAAGCGAAGTGTTGATGAGATCGAAGAAAAATATCAGTTATTGTTTGATTTAACATCAAAGTAGTAATGTAAGGCAGGCATTGAGAAGAAGTAACATTTAGGTTTTGGACTTGAAAGGGTTTAGGTTCATTTCAATTAGAAATGAACCAGGCTCTATGGAGTAGAGTAAGTAAATAGTACGTTTAGGGGAGAAATAAAATAAAAGTTATATTTGTAAAATCTAATTTCTACCACCAACGATTATTTCAATTTCTACAGAGAACTTTCCTTGAACAGGAAAGGAAAATCAACCTATTCTGGAGAGAGTTTTCGTCACACAATAAATGGTTTATAGGCTGAGACTTCTATTATATTCTTCGTTTTCGAGAATCTTTTTTCAAGGGCAACCAAGATCAGAAGATTCCCTAAGAATGCGCCTCCACTCAAAATCACATTCACAACAATAAACAAATATTCAACGTAAGTTGGCTCTCGGTCTTTAAGGCTATCGATAAAGAAAGAACACCTTTGAAGTATTTCATCAACTTTAACGATCTCCATGGAGGCATTAGAGAAGTTCGCGGGCATTTTGAGGGGCAAATTCTCTAATAACTTTTAAGAATTAAGAATGGCATGGCAATTTCTGTTGTGAGAGCTACAAATTTGATTTGACGAAAACAACTAAGTGGGTTGCCACCAGATAGAGATTAGATATGGGAACATAGTGTAAAACCCATTTCCGCAAAATAATAGATTTTTCTTTTCTCACTAATCGCTCATTAAAATCTCAAAAATTACTTTGGAACAGCTCACGTCCTTGCGGCCAAAATACGATAAAAATCGAGGGAAGCAAAAGAGGTAATTAGTATGCCATCTCGGCAAATATTTGGGACAATTTTGATTTGATGGAAAAAGAGTATTTTTATCGATGACAATTCTGTTGCCACCACATTGATAAGGATGATTATGATCTATGGATACATGGAATTCGGTTCTCTTACTGATGGCTTCATCAAAATCCAGTTAAATACCACAAAAGCGTCAGTTGCTATTCATACTAAACTTCTCACATCAGTTGGAAGGATCCGACAGTTGCCCTTAATTAAATCACATAAACTATTGATATGGTTGGTTCTCTTCTCTTTGATTTGGAATTGTTCCGAAATCATTTGGGAAAACAAGGGTTCTGTGGGCTCGGGTCACTGTTACAAAGACTCTAGATCTGTATCTCAGCCTCAACAACAAAGCGAAAAGTCCGTCCACACTCATTCCGGTCAATGTGCAAAGTGTGATGAGTGCAATACAGAAACGGAGACGTTGGTTACACCTTCAGTGAATTGTGCAAGAGCTCAATTTTTTTATGACGGATTGAAATGATATAAATTTACAACAATGAAAAGATAGCCATAAAATTGATAAAAAAGAGTACTTCGGGCCCATTTGATTTTCTTTTGCGATCTTCATTCAGGAATTAACATGGGAGTTCGGCAAACGATTTGAACGATTTGAAATATGGCGGAAATTCCACAATTTTAATTCAACGAAGAAAGTCACGACTATCGATCGGCGGCACTATTTTTGCCACCGAATTGACGCAAGATGAAAGAAAAAAGTAAACTGGGAGATATTCCTTTATTCAGAAACCAAATTCTCGGAGCTCAATCTATAAAAGATATATGGCAAGCGGTGAGGAGAATTATTATTTGGATCTTGGAGTAAAGGGAGTGTTTTACTTAGCAATGGAGACCAGCTTTACGGGGTTAGTTTATAGGCAGTACTTCCGGAGGAAAAATAAAATACGCTTCCTTTCTAAATTCTAAATTCAGTTTACATCGCCAACAATATCTGAAGCAATTTGTTCAATTTTTGGAGGTCACTTTTCTTGCATAGGAAAGGACTTTCAATTTTTTTTTCGGAAAATGCGTTCATTGCACAATTAATGCTTTGCAAAGAAAGACTTTTAAAGGAACGAAATTACGTTTAATATCCCTGGTCTTGCTTTAAATAAAGACGTCTTTCTACGTGTTTATTTGGCCTCATCTAAACACAACACTTGATCGATGAGAGCGCGCATACTATCTTAAATATCATAAATAAATATTGGTCATATAAGGAAAACCACTGTGTAATCAACAACAGCCTTATTCCGAGGAAAGCAAGATTTTCTCCAAAAAATTGTAAATTTCTAGTTTTTTCTACTCCTTGGCTACTATGGGTGAAATATACTCCATTAACTGGGGTTGCGTACTTCAAAGCGTGTTCAGCCATCTAAGAATCGACTTCCTCTTACCTGACAATCTCCTCCCCATCTTTAACATGCATTATAGTGTACGTGTCACACTGAGGGTAACATTCAAGTTGTCTCTTGATCAGGAAAATTAATCGAATTCTTTAACGACTAGTGAACAAGACAGACAGCATTAACAAAATCGGCGGACTGTATAAATTACAGCTCGTCTAACTTCCCCGATCTTCCAAATATAAACAAGTGGGTTCAGGGAGGAATTGAGAAAAACTACTGTTGTTAAAGTTAGCAACCATACTGCAAAGCTGGGGTCGGGTCCGCTTATAACTCTTACAGTAATAAAGGACGAAAACGGCAGATAAAACGATACCACTAAAAGGGAAATCCCCATCAATTTATAAAATGCCTTTTTATATCTAAGCATGTGTCCTGTTTGTTGTCCAAAATCAATTATCTGCTGCGCTCGCCGACGTCGCATAGTAACGAAAATCATCGAGTAGCAGAAAATTGTGGCAACAAGGCAAATTACTATAATCAAAGTCATGATGGCCAAAAAAACATCGAATTTCCAAAAATGCAATGTGCCAATTGATAAAACGAGCAACCAGGAAAAGACTAAGGTTCTACGAACTCGGGGCACTGTCACAAAGTGTCTGTACCTCAACCCCAACTGCAAAGCGAGGAATCTGTCCACACTTATCCATGTTAATGTGCAAAGCGAAATGACAGTAAAGACAGCGCCAGAAACGTTGGTTACATTTTCAGATATTTCACACAGGCTATGAATGTTTTCTAGGATTACAAATAGATAAACAACAAAACTTGGCTGCGCAATAAGGCCAACACAGAGATCTGTGGACGCCAAGGAACGAAACAAAAGCTTCGATGGAGGATGAAGACGAGAGTCCTTTTGAAGGGCAACCAAGATCAGAAGATTTCCTAAGGTGGCGCTTCCACTTAAAATCACATTCAAAACAACAAGAAAATGTCCAACCCAAGTAGCTTCTATGTCATCAGGGCTATGAGAAAATGAAGAACACCAGCCGTGGTCCATTTTATCAACTATTGCGTGCTCCATTTGGGGCTGGTGGAGAAGGTTTGGTAGCTTGGAGAGCAAAATCTCGGTTGATGTTATAGAGCCATGTAAAATATTGTGAGCTGTCAAATGCGGAAGATCGGTGATTTATATCTATCATAAAAAATCCATTTTCGTAAAAATCTGATAAAATATTAGAGGGGCACTATTGGGCTAATGGGTAACTATTAAAGAGCCAAGAATTATAGGCCAATATGGAATGTGAGAGTAACGATACTGATCGACGAAAAGGTCGCCACAATCAGTCGGACCACTGTTGCCACCAGATTGACGCAAGATGCAGATGACGCGACCATTAAACCTTTTTTCCTCCTCTTTTAACATCTGATTAATTACTACCACTGCACTAAATTGATTTTTACTTGAGGGAAAGAGAGCAGGCAGCTGATATACCATTTTAATTCCCATTATATTCGTTAAAATCTGATAAAGCACTTCAGGAACCCTAACCATCAGATGGGGGAACAAGAACAGCACTAGATATCCTGAATCTCTCGGCTGGACATATATTTTCTTCTTTTTTAACCATTTCCTTCCCCTCCCTCTCCTCTCCTTTTTTTATTTCCCCTTTATCTCGTTTCTTTCCTGCTGTTAACTTTTCGGTCAATTCTCCATCATTCATGGATTGTCTCTGCTCATCACGTGACTGAACGAATGACGATATTTGAATAAAGCATACAGCTCACGAAATACTTTAGATGCTATTTTACTCTTATTAGTGACCAAAAGGAATTTCTTCTTGCCATACCAATACATTTTCAAATAGAAAAGTGACCAGAAGAATGATTCATATCAACCAGGGAATGGTGTTTGATTAACACCAAATCCTTAGCGCTAAAATGAAAAATAATGTATTGTAGACAGTGAGGACTACAGCTTTCTAGGATCTCAGCTTTATGGAGTTAAATATTTAAAAGAGTCTTTCGGGGGAAATAAAAAATGTATGCTATTGATAAGTTCAATTTGCACCTCCGACTAAAATTTCAAATAATCTCTGGATCTAACTGGTTGAATTGTGCACCTTTCATTGAGCAGGGTCTCATGGGGTTTAAAAAATTTTAACCGTAAATCGTAGAAAAAGTTAACCGTAACCTTTTTTCTTTTAATAAAGGCTGATAGTTTCTAAAGAAACTGTTTGGGGCTGCGTCGGTGGGGGTAACGAAATAATTTGAATATATCAACAAAGTTGAAATGGTAAATTGGCCACCGTTACGATTATAAAAGCTGACGTTTCGAGCGTTAGCCCTTCGTCGGAGCGAGTAGGGGAATTGTGGGTTGTGTGTGCTTTCAAAGGCAGAAAAAGGAGCTACACAACCCACAATTCCCCTATTCGCTCCGACGAAGGGCTAACGAAGGGCTAATTTACCATTTCAACTTTGTTGATATATTCAAACTTTTTTCTTTTAACAGCAACGCAAATAAGTTAATCGTTAGCCGTAAATTGGCCAAAATTTTAACCGTTAACTGTAAGAGCTATTAGGGAGCTTAAGCAACCACGACGACGAACGGAGGACGACGACCGGAAGTAGCAAGAACGTCACTGCGCAAGCGCGAACCAAGAATTCCGTCGTCGTGTTGTCGTCGACGACTTGAGAAGGACCTGTTTCACGCCGTCGTGAACTTCCGAACTTCAAAGCAGTTTTTCTCATCGAAAGGTGCGGGTTTATTGTCAGTTTTTAGACAGTCTATTGCCGGTTGGAGTTTGTATTCGCTTCTTCGTTTGATTTAAACCACTCTGTTCAGTTTTCTAAACAAATAAAATTCGAAAACCCACCAACTCATATTCCTTCCTCCGCACAACAGACAAGTCAAGCGGTGAAAGCGACCACGTAAGGTTTAAATTTATTTGAGTATATTTTATGAAAGAGTGCTGTTTATTATTATTATTGAATGAAAAGATTTAAATGGCAGTGTAATACACCTCTGCGTTCGGTCAAAAGCTGTGTATGGAACTGCCGGATTATTGCTACTTAAAATTTTTGCGTGTTGCTGTTCTTCAATCGAGACGCTTTTAACAACAAAGAATTCTTCAGATCCGTGTGTTAACATGAGCTTGAATACCTGTCAGGTTTTCCGAATCTATTTTCAAAATGTTTGATATAGATTTACAGCCCTAAAAATTATTCCGACAAAATCACACCAGAAAAAATAGTATTCTTGGGTGAAGTGCGACGACTGCTATCTGTGCCGACCACTAGCTAGCATTGATTAAATTGACAGATTTACGTCGTTTGCTCGCCAAAGGAAGGAGCATCAAAGATAGAACATATCAGGCTAAAGCATGTTGAAAATCAGACAAACCTTGTGCGAAATAGGTTTGTTTATATCAGCAACACTTAGAACTGAATTTAAATCTCAAACAACTTGCGTAAAATTTAATATTTTAAACTTTTGCGATGCGCAAATTATTGTAAATAAAGCTAAAGCTTAATAATTCCTTGGACTGTTGATGTTCAAGAATTGAATAACCTACTCTCGAACTTTCGATATATATGTGGAAATTTGATCCATGAGTGAGAAGAAGAAGGTTTGGGACGTCTATGGACGATGTCATTTCTTAAACTGACGAAGCGAGAATAAACAAGATTTCAGACGTCGTCGTCCTTGAGCAACTTCACTGCTTAAGTTTCATTTTCCCGCTAAAAACGACGTCCTCGTTCCAGACCCTCCGCGATTACTTGACGCCGTCGTCGTCCCTTTCATCGCGGTTGCTTAAGCTCCCTATTGCCCCATTGAGACCTCGTCATTCCGCAGCTTTGCCTGAGTCGGAAAAAAAATACAAGTCGAAAGAATTTCTTTGTTCGTGAAAGGGGAATCATGATTTCGGATAGAAACTCCTTTTCTTTTTCTGTTAAGTATCAAAGCCAACAGCTTTAATCCAAAACAAAATTTGCATAGTTTTTCATAATTTGCTTCGTATTTAAAAGGCACATCACCAGTCTCAAAATGAAAATGGATTGAAATTGAAAGATTTTCAGTAAGTGTTTGTTATTGAGTTGAATATAATCCGTACTTTTCTATCCTGTGCCTACTTCAACTACACCCACAACTTAAAAAAAATAGGAAATTTCGAAGAATCGCTACATTTTTTTGTGGTTGTTGTTTGGCAACGTAACTAAATACAATCTGAGATATGTTTATTTGGTAGTTGCCTCCATTACAATCACTCAACTGTGTTTCAACACCGTGACGCCCCAAGGGAGAGCTTAATGAACCTTAATTGACGTTAATTGGTCATTCAAATTAGGTTTGTTCTGTTTCCCTAGTGACAAGTTCCTTGGAAACAATGAGTTTTGTGATGAGTGATCGTATAGGGGAATCCTTGTTTACAATATTTGCCTCATTAGCATAAGCAATTCAGTTTCTGATGGAGCTAAAAATAAATCATGTCTGAATATCGAAAGGTCAAAGTACGATTAACTCGGCCAATGAATACGAGCCTGATGCATTGAATACTTTTTGTGCAACACGGGTTTAAAAACTCAAAATTTTACATAGAATAGAGTCCTAAAGTGTGACGTCACGTTGCCATGACAGCATTTTTTTCTGGTCTAAACAGTTTAAACTCATACTTCAAACATGGCGTCTTTATCGATATGCTCACTCGTTTCTTTCTTTTCTGGAGAGCGGAAATCGCTTGATCGCGGAGAAAACCACTTCAAATCCGACCATGTCCAAAGCTTTATTTATTCCAGGGGAGTCATCAAAGGTGAAGTCCAAGCAAGCATGAAAAATAAGGACTACAAAGTCACAGTAAGTTGCCAATTTGGGATCACAACACGTATGTTCAATTCGAAGAACTCCCAACCCCGATTTCACCTCCAATTTAATGTTTATATTGCGGAATATATATTGCAACTTACGTGTCTGTTTCGAATTATCTTTTTATCAGATTTATCTCGATGAAAACCTCGAAATAAAAAACACAGAATGCGAGTGTCCTCGCGGCGAGTTCAAGTGCAGTCACGCTGCAGCCATATTTATTTATGGCATCCATAACCTTAGCAGGACGGACCTGGAATGCCAATGGAAACGAAAGCGAAAGGCAGAAAGCGTACAGTCTGCAAGCCAGATGTTTCCAGCGCCACCGAAGAAGAAGGATAACAGCCCTTTGGCGCGCGATCCTAGCCGAGAAGATCGGATGTGGCTGTACAGCGAACTAAAGCGCTATGGCAAATTTACAGGGACCTGCTGGATCTTGAGTCCCGAACCACAACCTGCTACCCCTCTTCCGATCAAGACGATTGAGGATATCATTTACTCAGAAGGTTTCCTTATGGCATCTACGAAGGAAAAACAATTAGAGTACTTGATTGAGAATGCCAAAGTAGAGGAGAGAACCATAAATGTTGTGAGCACCCTCACGGCTGGCCAGCGAAACAGCCCTGCATGGCACCAAGCTCGTAGAGGCCGCCTGACTGCCAGTAATTTTGGCTCCGTCCTCCAGGCAAAAAGAGTTACACCGTCTCTTATCAAGCGACTACTTGGGGAATACAACTTGAGTGGAGTTAAAGCAATTGCATGGGGACAGGACAATGAGACTGAGGCCCTGAAATCCTTCACCAACATCACAAACTTTACACCTGTACAGACCGGCCTTTGGCTACACGAGTCGGGAGTTCTGGGTGCTTCCCCTGATGGACTTGTGGGAGACGACTCGGTGATTGAGTGTAAGTGCCCCTACACACATCGAAATGCGACAATCAAGGAAGCTTGTGGGCACAAAGACTTTTACTTGGAGGAGAAGGAAGGGAATTATACGCTGTCTACCACACATGTTTACTGGCATCAGTGTCAAGGCCAGATGTTCCTGACAAAGCGCAAATTCTGCTACTTTGTTGTATGGACCACAAAGAATAGTGTAGTTATCAAGATTGAACGAGATGAATCTTGGGAGCACAATATTACTATCTTGAGTGATTTTTACTTTCATCAACTATTCCCAAAGATTACCGAGGGAGAACTTTGAAAAGTGGTGCACAGATGCTGGACATAATCAGAGTGGGGGGGGGGGGGGGAGTGGGAGCTAATGTAAATAGGCAGTAGCTAATGTTGAAAGGTATTTTTTTAAATTTCATACATTAATTTCTTAATATAACATTACATATTCTACACTCAGATAGAGACACAAGATAAAGAACCCACATTTTTCCATTTAGCATAGTAACTTAATAATAAATTACATTCTTCCTGAAAGCAAGCTTAAACAATTTTTTTTTGCAACCAATGGCTACTGGTAGCTGGTAACACTTATCCTGGTTACTCAACAGGGCCCAGGTACATAAAACTTATGCCACACTTAAGTAGGCTTGCATAGCAATGCAAAGGGAAGGGGTGAGAGCCAAAACAAAATCCATGCAGCACAGGTTATTTTTTCTGACTAACTCTCACCATCCCTTAAGCTAATTGAAGTGTGGCTTTAGTTTTATACACCTGGACTCAGGCTCCCAGCTTCACAGACACAAAAGTAAAACCTTTGAGCCAGCACGACTTTCACACTTGGAACTACTGGACGAAAGAATTCCATACTGGTCACATGCCCCTGACCTGGATTTAGTTGAAATGACAATTTAAGAATGTCACTGGTTTTCATTATAATCTATTTTCACAGAACACATAGTAGTTTGTATTAATGAACATAAAGGAGATGAATATCAGAAAAATGTAAAACTGACCACATCATATTTTTGACCAAAGCTATGTCAATACCATTTGATCTGTTACAGTAGGGCTTCTAGTAATACAAAAATAATATTAAAAACTCATTGTACTATAATTTAGTTGAAAAAAAGTTCTATTCAGTCAAATTCAAAGTCTTCGCAGCCATCCTTGATCAATGGATACTGCAAATTAACAAGAGCTGAGCACAGTTGGCATAGCTTGTCAGCATGGCACCTCAAAAATGCTGGGATGAAGCCAAGGATGCGAAAACTCTTAAGTCTTGCATTTGCACGCTCTACGTGGATGCGACATCGAGCTATTGATTTTGTCGCCCTTGCCTCACTCTCTGTAAACTTTCCATTGTTGAGAAATGGTGGTATGTTCACTGAAACACCTCTTGGAACTACATCGCTGATGAGAAAACCTTTGTCTGCCAGAACAAGATCACCAGCACTCAAATGTTTACAAAACCCAGACTCTTTAACCATGACCTTGTCACTGACTGAGCCAGGAAAAAGATCACTAACATAGGTTATAACTCCATTTGGGGCAACCCCTATAATGACTTTGAAAGAGTTCATTCCCCTGTAGCTGGAATATGTAGCATTCTGCTGGGACATGAGCTTAGGTGCAGCAATTTCAATGTCTGTACAATCAATCACAATGCGGCAACTGCTGTGCTCAGTGAAAGAAGATGGCAAACACATCTTGTTCTTTTCTCTAGATGGCACAGTTGTCATGATGTCTTTGAACAGGAGAGAATGCAGAACACGGACAAAAGTTAGTACTATGTTAGCAACAGTTGCAACACTGCATGAAAACAACTGGGCTAAATGTAGATTGGTATAATTTTGTTTCAGTTTCATCAGAGTGATAAATATCTGGTCCTCAAGTGTGATCGCCTCAACCTTCCATCCAGCATAATAGTTTATTTCACCCTTGAATCTTGAAACATATCCCACAACAATATCAAAAACATCCTTAGTGGGTAGACCTGTCTCCATCCGTATCACCTCAGGGCTCAAGCTCTTAGCAGAGTAGTGTGCACTATAGTAACTTGACACTTCCTTGTGTTTAGCAAGTTCTGTTGAAGTCATATCAAGCTCTATTGACAGCAGAGCTTCTTTGGAACTTGTCTTTTCCTCTTGTGAGCATTCAGTGGAACATGGTTCAGAGTTCTCTTTAATCTCTTCAAGCACAGATGCTACACTTGGTAATTTCGTGGGCTCGGCAGACACTTTCCGTTTTTTCTTGGGGGTAGGTGTACTGGGAGGTGTTGGTCCTGTACCTGGCAGCAAGTCCAAACTATCAAACAGCTTGTGCCTGTTTCTGTCACTGATGGTTGGCATATTTTCTTTTCGCCCATCTTTAAAGTGACAACTGCAAAGTCGCGAATGTTTGCTGGGCTTTCTATCTCCTCTCCTATAACAGAAAAAGACAGAAGCAGTTACTATACTTGCGCTTAAAAAACCCAAAGTTTAGTTGGTCACATGCTTAACCTTGTAGTCTAAGACGTGAATGCGAAGCGAGTATTTCTCTGAGCTTGTTACTTAATACTAGTTAGTGTAAAAGCTTTGATACTCACAACTATCATATAGTTTTTTAGGAACTAAATAATCTTAGATCAAGACTGAAGACAAGGAAAGGCAAAGCCGCGAGAAAAGAAATAAGACAAGAAAGAGAAACAGCTAATCGTGAATCAGTTTGAGATATAAAAAAAAACAGCTATTTCTAATCGATGGTACAGCATCGAAATATATATTTTTCGAAAAATACTCACCTTACAAATGATATCCACTTATCATAGAGTGTTTTATGTTTTTTCTGGTCTGGAAACGAAAAGAATCGGCAGCAGTGGCTTTCAGATGTGTGATTGCAATCTGGATGAAAACACTGGCCCATCGCAAACTTCGTCTCCGTGGCGTTTTGACTCGAATTATTGCTCACCAGGTGCTTTTGTCCGCTTATTATACTCTTCAATAGTAAGGCCAAAGGTTATCTTGATTCTCTTTATCTTATTTCTATTATTGGAGGATAAAATGCGCTATTATAGCTCTTGAAGTGTTCGAGGTCAACGACAATGTGTCACGCTAGGGACGCCATATTGGTTTGTTTAGACCACAGAATTCCGGTGCTATGGAAACGTGACGTAAGCACTTTAGGACTCTATGTATGAGCTCATTAGCACTTTTGCCACCCAGAAATTTTGCAGTTTTTGATGGACTATTTCTCCTTGAATATTACACCCAAAGAGCTAAAAATTTCACCATATACTGAGGTTTTCTAGCTCTTTAGCTGCCTGAAGTCAATTTGTATCTAACATGCTTCCTTCTTTACGCAAAGCCGTATGCAAATGAGCAAAAATGTAAACAATGACGTCAGCATGAATCCGCCTATACGCTGCCACGAGAGAATCTGATTGTGTAAGTTGTAAGAATGCTTCATCAAAACATCAAAGCAGTGATCGAAATACATCGGGAAATAGGAAAAGCGGCTAACGTTTGAGGTCGTGATTGGCAACATTTTAATAATTTCCATCTCATTTTGCGACTAATGAAGATCTATTGGACTGAGATTCAGTTCCCATAGCGAAAAACTCATACAATATGTAACCAAATACTTCTAGCTGTTATAGCAACGATCACCATAGAAACAACACAGTTCCTCTGAATCCGTGCAGTAGAAAGGAAACGGCTTTTTTACTGATTGGTCCATCTTCTGTTCAAAGCAGTTTTCGGGTTTTGTTGCGTAAGTTTATCTGAAAACATTTGTCATGTTTATAGCGACGGTAGCATTTTTTTTTTGGAGTAATTACATTCCGTTGGCCAGGAAACAAGTATGATTTGTAAAAACAATAACCTTATGAATTAGCTTATAGCTGGACACCTCGGCATTATGTGGCTATCAGTGTCGCTCCGACGAGGGGCTAACGCTCGAAACGTCAGCTTTTGTAATCGTTACGGTGGCCAATTTACCATTTCAACTTTGTTGATATATCCAAATTATTTCGTTACCCCCACCGACGCAGCCCCAAACAGTTTCTTTAGAAACTAACAGCCTTTATTTATCAGTGTTGCTGTTTGCCGGAGTGAGCTTTCCGCTGCAAAGATGACTTTGTGAAATTAGAGAGAGAGGTGGACTGCTTTTTTCTGGAAGTGAAAACTTTTTTTATAACAACTGTGGTAAGCTTTGGATGTGTGTTTACGTGCTGTCTTAATGATAGGTTCCTGCGAGCAAACTTAAAAGACTAATTAAAATCTTGTCTTTTTTTTTATGATGATTCAATGATTATGATTATATAACTTCGACTCCCTACCATCAATTAAACTGTCGAATTTCCTTTTTGGATTATGATGTAAACTTGACTGAATCTACACATATTCACCAAAAAATTCTTGAATTCAGGAGTATCCACTGATTTTAAACGAGAGCACTGCTCCAAAGCTTTAGAAAAACATTTTACGGAAATTCGCATAAGCAAAGAGCGTTCAAACGTCACAATTTTAGGGCTCTGACTCTTTTTTAAACATTTCATCATCATCATCATTTTTTATGATTGTTATTACATAAAACACAAATTTAAAGTCGGACTTGCCCGCATATAGCTATGCTAGTCTAGGCGGGCCATTTCATTAGAGGTAAAAAATAATTTCCAGATTTTCATCAAGACAGTCATTAATTGTGTATTATCTGTGTTGATTGGCTGTTTCTCGCAGTGGGAACACTCAATTTATGATTACACATTTACTGGCTAGGAAATGCTAGTTGCCTTCAAAGTACTACTTTTCATCCTAAACCTGAAACCTGTTATCTCTTCGTTCATAAATGGCTAGAAGGAGACTTGTTAATTTTAAATTTTTATTTTCTGATTGCTCTATGTTTACTTTTGCTCTTGAAGTTTTACTTGATAAACTCTGGAAAACAAGCAAGCTCTTCAAGTTTCTTCTGGACCATCTCTCGGTGCAGCGGTACCAGTCAATCATTTCATGGGAGGGAGCCGATGGAGAATTCGTGATCGGTCGGCCGGACCCGAAGTGGCTCTTTTGTGGGGAGAAAGGAATTGTAGACCGAACATGACGTATCAAAAGTTCAGCCGTGCAATGCGCTATTACTACCATAAGAAAGTACTGACCAAAATTCGCGGACGAAAGTACGCCTACAAGTTCAATTTTAAAGAGCTGGAGAAACAGTACGGCTACTACAGAAGTAAACCGTATTCTGCTTCCAAGACTCACATTGACACCTATGCGGTTCCCACCAGTTATGACGCCTGCTACTATCCAGACGTCATAAACAATTTTCAGTTCCCGCCTCAATGGTGTTCCTCAGTAACAGCAGTCACAGTTTTCCCGCCACGATGGAGCTCGCAAGTAATGGCAGCTACAAGATTCTGGCTAATGTTCATGGTGTCCAGTTCTTGAAAAACGACGGATGTCTTCAAAATGTAGGGAAGTAAGATAATCTGAAGCATTTTCTGAAAACTTACCCTCTACTGGTAAAAGAAATTTTAACAGACGCGGAAGGCTTTTGAGCTACAAACTCTTCAACAATTCATGTTGAGACTCTGTCAGGAGATTATTTGTTCATTGAATGGTTATTGCTGGCCTCAACTTGGAACATAGCTCTATTTGTTTTTATACTTTCTTGAGTGATGATACATCTAAAAAGTTACTATAGTTTAATGATAGAATAGTATTTAAACACTATTGGTTTCACGAAACACCAAAAATAAACTAAAGTAATGTTGAGATCCTTTGGAACGGCTCGAAACATAAAATAATCTCGAGATCAATAACACAATAACAAATACAAGATTAATTACCATATATTGACTGTGTATTTTGCTGAAATTATTGGGACGACATGGAAAGAGTTCTTTCGCACTTTTACCCGAAATCGCCTCAGCTCTTACTTTTGTGTTACTTAATTATGGCAACAAAAACAGCCCGGTTCTCTTGGTGGCCGAGGTACTTTACTCAATAAGAAAAGTTGTGAATGACTCGCCCGTTGACGTTTTTCTAGTAAAATCTCGTATATTCCTGTCGATTCATCTTCTTCTGCAGAGGATAAATACGCCGACGTCTGTCGCTTAAACGCTCTCTCCACCTTCGGTCTTTCAGTTGACGAAAATGGCTCGCACTGTCTTCTAGTCCGTGGAATTTTCCCGAAATGTCTTGACGCGTGGTCGTCTGTGCAATCACTACAGGAGTATGCGTAATCAGAGCGAGGAAATGGGCTCTGACTGGCATAATTACGAGAGCTGCATAAATGTGCCGCACGGTAACTGAAACTGTTTTCATTCTACGCCTCCACCATTACTGTAAATGATATAAAAACAGGTTATAAAGTATATTAAGTTAAAATAGTAACTTTCGGTGCACGGAGTGGGGGGAATGCTCGTGAAGTACAACTGGACTTATAGCTGGAAGTGTGTTTGGATATTAAATAACATAACTTGTTTTATTAATTTGGTTGCAAGAGATGACTTTAGACTTTTAGATAAGAGAAGTAAAGATAAAGGATACATTAACCATTCAATTGTGTCCATGTTAAGAGTGCAACATCAGTAGACTAATTTCATTTTAATAAATCACGGCAAGAAACCAGCTTTAACGAACTTGATCTGAAATTTGCTCTCAATAATCTGTAAAAATTATTTTGATCAGCTTTGTTGAAAACTTTGATTAGTAATTTAACCTCCTACTGCATTTAATGCAATAAGTGCATCGGTAAATTTGTTTAAACCTACCAGAGTTAGGCGAATGTTTGAGAGTCTCATCTGTCTCTTTCAAGCCAAGGATTTTGCCGGTGGGGACGGTTCATCAGGAGAGGTACTGGACGCCACTAAATGAAGGGTCGTGACAGATGACTCCACAGGTGTAACGACAACAGTTTTCAAGTGATTGCTCTTCATCTCGGTACTGATCATGACTGACTGACTGAATGCTTCTTAATCCGAGCGGATGAGCTTCCATTTTATATCATTGGTTACCCGGCAGATATCGGCAATGTTTCTCTTTTTGCGACCGACAAACGCGAAGCGGTTGTTTCAAAGGATTTTTAAAGCATCTCAGCTAAAATAATTGCACGCTCGGAACTGATGACAAATTGTTAAGAACCGGGCGCGAATTAATTATTTTCTAAGCTTTCTAAATTCGCTGATGATTAATGAGATTTCTATGTCCATTGTAAAAACCTCTGAGTAGCTAGAAATGGCCACATTCACTTGAAGATTTTGGGGCCTCTGAAACATAGCCACCATCCTAAGATTAACAAACTTCATAACTTAAGTCGTAGGAGCTCGGATAAAGGGCTGCGATCCATTTGAAGCGGGCCGTGAGAACGATAAGTGATGCGCGGACAAAGGGTGTTAGGATGCTCGCGAGTGCCGGCACTTGCGGCATATTTTATCCCATAAGGATAAGAATACCTTGCAAGAGTTTAGAAAACTCCATAAGAAGGTGTTTTTGATAAATGAATGTCTTTCCATTGCCAGTTACCACCCTTCTTGATAATGTTCACAAATTTAGTTTAGAACGTGGTTTTGTTAAACACCACGTGGTTTTGTTAAACGCCAGCTCTGCTTTGTTTGAATAACCGGCCCCCTGTCTTTAAGCCGTCTAACGGCGCAAGAGGACTGGGAGCAATATAATCAACCTAATTAACCTATTATGGTCGTGTATATAAAAATTAATCTAACCAATTAATTAACCTTGATTTAAAATCAACCTAATTGACTTAATTAATCTAATACGGTGGAATATTTAAAAATTAACCCAATTAATTAAAAATTAATCAAAATATTATTCATCTATAAATTCAACTAAGCGTATGAGGTTTTGTGTTTTAGAAAATGTTTAAATAAGCTTTTGCTTGAGATTGCACGCGTATGACAACAGCGACTATATCAGGAGAAGACGCAGCCGCGTAAATCGTAGCGTCATCAGCATACATGTGAATATCACCATCACAACCCCCAACTATGTCAGGCAAATCGTTGCAAAACAACGAAAACAAGGTGGGACACAAAACGGATCCCTGCGACACGCCAAATTTCACAGGTAGAATTTCGGAGTGAAAACCATTTACGACTGTGGCTTGAGAGCGGTCAGCTAAGTAATCTTTGATCCAGCACCATAGATCGCCAGCAACACCAACTGCTTACAACTTTTTCAAGAGGACATGATGAGAGATGGAATCGAAGGCCTTGCGGATGTCAACGAAGACGATGCCAACCACTAGATTTTTATCTAGTGCACGTCTCCAGTCCTCGAACATTTTTACCAACAACAATTCGGTCGAGTGGCCCTTTTTGTAAGTCCACTGGTGAGAGTGGTTGAGATTATGCTCAGAAATATGAGCATAAAATTGTGGTGGCAACAGCCTGTTCAATCAGGTTTCCTGGGACGCATAGTAGGGAAATTGGTCGATAGTTTTGTTTGTCAGTTTCATCGTCTTTCTTGAAGAGGGCAGAGACGTTAGCGTTTTTCCACGAGGCAGGGACTGAATTTCTTGCAACACTTTGGTTATAAAGAGACAGTAATGATGGGATCCGCTCCAGTTCCTGGGTGTTTAAGTAGTTTTGGGGAAACATTATCCGGTCCACTGGCTTTGTTTGTTTTCATCTTTTTAATGTTATTAGCAACATTGTCATACGATATGCAAATATTCGTTATGCAGGGAGTAACGCGGCAGAAGTAAATATTACAACTCTCCTGACTACAAACATGAAGATCGTTTGCCAACTTTTCACCAACAGTAGAGAAGTACTCATTAAGGATCTGCGCTTTCTTGTAATCCGATGTTTTGATTTCCCCATCTGATGACCTAATACTAAGTATGGGCTGCTGCACAGAGCCGTAAGTAGCTTTTTTTGACAAACTTCCATTACGACTTGCAATCTTTTACTTCGTCAAAAAGATCGTTGTAGAACTTGCATTTAACAACTCTGACATCATGCGTAACCCTATTTCTTAATGAGCGATACTTAACCCACAGTTCTTGATTTTTGGATTGTTTTGCTTTAAGAAGAGTGTTAAAGCGTAAGTTCATCAGATGGCGTATCTGTGGAGTAACCCAGGGTAAAGACTGACTTCTGACTTTGATCTCGCGCAAGGGCGCGTGCCTGTCACATATCTGACCGTAAATGTGCGTCCACGCCCAATAACAATCATCCAGGTCGTCGAATACCTCGCATACAGACCAAGGGGCCTCAGCGATATCCGTTGAAAATTTGGCTTGGTCAAAGTTTTTGTAAGAACGAGCCATAGGAGGGGGTCGCTTGATCCTTGTTTAGACTGATGAATGAACAAGCATGTGGTGCAAGATTCCAAGCTCGATTGTTCTGGTGTTTTTTTATCAGGTTACGCTTGCTGCTTATTACCAGGTCAATCAGAGTAGACGTATCACTTGTTACCCTTGTCACCCTAGTTGGTTTATCATTGATAACCGTGTAGTCAAAGTGAGATGACAAATCCTGTAATTTTTGGCCACAAGTGGAGGAAATTGAACCGTCAGTAAGACAAGTACTATCGCAGTTTAAGTCGCCAATGATAACTACATTGCGGAGTTTAATCCAGAGTTTCTCGAGTGTGACCTTACATCTATCAAAGAATAGAGAATCTAAAGGTGGTCTATAAACAGTTCCTACGATGAATACGGACGAGTTTCAGAATCTTAAGCCATACAGCCTCAGTGTACTTCAATTCCAAGGAGCTTAGCCAGTGGCGGATCCAGGGGGAGGGTCCGGGGGATCCGGACCCCCCCCCTATCAGACCTGACGCTTACAACTTTGAGACTGAAATTCTTACATCCGCAGGATCGTATATCACTTTTTAACTGGCTGATTTTTTAAATCAATGAATCCACGTAAACGGTAAGCGGCCAAGGAATTATATCGTGCAACCGCGACTGGTGGAAGGGGGTGTGGGGAGTGTGGAGAGTGTGGAGGAGAAGTAATTTGCCTCAAAAGAGTCCAACAGTCCTTTCTGAACCAAAGTTTGGACCCCCCTATCAAAAATTCCTGGATCCGCCCTTGTTAGCCTAGTTGAGCATATATGATTGGCGTTATAGAATAAACATCCACCGCCGATGGTGTTAGTGTCTCTGTCCCTTCGGATAATCTTGTAGTTATTAATCTCGAGTTGACGATTGGAAATCTTCCGATCCAAGTGAGTTTCAGTAATCGCAAGAATGTCAAAACGGCAGATGTGCAGCAATATTTTTATCTCGTCGACCTTATCCCTAAGGCTGTGGATGTTATTGTGTGCTACACTCGGGTTTAATCCCAGGTGAACAGACCTTGCGAAGTCCTGCAGATAATCTCCCGTTTGGCCAATCACGCCTTGTCATTCGGGGTTGGTTTCAACATCGCCCGAAAGAAGTAGAAGCTGTTTGGTCGCCATCGCATTAGAGCAATATAAAATTCGGCTGTTAGAGAATTTATGCTTGCACTTGCTATTGTTTAAGATGGCAAAATGATGGAACAATGAATTAGCAGGTTTAAACAATGCAGGTTTACGGAATGCAAGGCGCATTACCATATCATCTACCAAAATGCAAATTTCAACCTCAACGTTTCTCAAACACCAGCAGTGACGAGAGCTGAGTTCTTCTAAATAGTCCATTTTACAGTTGTGTGCTTGGTTACCAAGCCTTTGAATGGGAGTGAGGCTAGGGTTGACCTTGTTATCATACAAACCTTGCTGCCTTTCAAATGTAATTCACTCTGTTGTCATGCCAAGTATCTACAGGTCTCTATCACAACAAGGTCACCTTCAGCCTCACTCTGAATCAAAGGCTTGGCAACTAAGTGCACAACTGTAAAATGGCCTATTATTAAATGAGGAAATTCAACATGGTGGCATTTTGGCAGTAAATTAGAGACAACCTTTCCCTTACTGAATTACTGATTAACTTTAAGAAGGTGACCACGACAGGATGACAAGATTGATTTTAATCATTTTATGTACAGTTGAAAGGAACTCACCAGTGTGCAGACAAGCGTTTTTTTTTTTGTTGTCCTTGTTGCAAAGGAACATTTTTACAATCATCCCGACTATTTAGGAATTGATTTAAAGTATGAGCCAAATTTTGACAGTTCTCATCCTTATGGCAACACCCGTTATTGCGTATGTTCTTTAAAGTAGAAATGGAGAGCAAAAAAACTGCGCTCCGCAAAAACTCAAATAATTAACCAATTTCGACCTTTTTATTAACGATTCTATTATGCGACTTTATTATAAGAGGTGAGGAAAAAAATCCATCCCTCGTTAAATGAGATAAAAAGATCTGACTCGTTGCCAATACAGACAAGTAGCATTTTCTTGATAAAGATGTCAGGCTTCAATTTTGTGTAGATAGAGGCCAGCAGCGTCCGACCGTCGTCTTTACAGTTTGTCTTACTTCCTTGATCTTCCAGCAATAAATAAACGGGTTCAACGATGAGTTGAGAAAAACCAAACATGCAGCGAGGCCTTGTGCACGCACTAAAGAGAGACTGTTTCCGTGAATCGATCTGACAACTAAGACAACCATAAATGGAAGATAAAAAGATATTATTGCAAGCGAAACCCACATTGAATAAGTAACTGTTTTTTGGTACATCTGTAGGCGGCCTGAATTGACATTGTTCAAGTGTCTCTCTTCGTGAACCCGAGCTTGACGACGACGCATAGTAACCACGATTTTCATGTAGCAAATTGTCAAGGACAGAATACATAAGAGTGTGTTTATGGGCAAAGCAATCAAGAAACCATCTATGTTCAAGTAGTATAGCAAGCCAAGTGACGAATACACCAGCCACGAGAGAGCTATAACTCCACGAACTCGTGTAACAGTCAGAACTTGTCTGTACCTCAGCCCTAAGTGCAGAGCGAGAAGTCTATCCACACTTATTGCGGTCAGATTGGAAAGAGATATACCGCAAAGTACCGCGCCACTGGCGTGTAGCATACCTTCCGTTATTTCACATATGCGCATACGATTTGTCGCCACCGAAAATAGAAAGATTCCAAAGCAAGGTTGAGTTATAAGACCGACGCAAAGATCAGTTGATGCTAGAGAGCGAAATAACATTCTTGATGTTGGAAAAAGGTGAGATTCCGACTGAAGAGCCACTAAGATCAGTGCGTTTCCCACGATTGCCATTAAAAAAAGAACAACATCGAAAGCAATGATGAAAAAAATTATCCAAGCCGATCTGAGGTTCAAGAACATGTTAGCGTACGCAGTGCATTCGGTGACCTCCTGAAACTGGAGACTTAAGCTACTGTTTTCCATTTGGAAGTGAATTAGAACATTCAGTTTCACTTTTGGATGGCAATCGTACGACGCATTACACAAAATATTAGTTTGATGCGATCTTGGAAAGTTGACAATTCTTGGCATGAATACAAAAGTTGTTTTAGAATGGCGGATATTAAACACTAAGATTTTTATTTTGAGATGAGATATAGACCCTCATAATGGCAAGTTATAAGAATCGCATTCAGTTTTCATTTCCGTTAGGCCCTGGAGTCAAATTGAAAATTAATTTCTTCTCTTAATGATCTTGTTACGGGCTTAAAATAGAAAACTAACACTAGATATGCCCAGGATTCTTTTTTGGCCTAAAATCCGAAGGTTAAGTGTTTATTTAACCATAGATTTACACTTAATTTTTTTTTTTTACATAACAATCAACAGAATCTTTCAAAACATTTTCATCTCAATAGCATCGAGGATACTGGAGCTAGCAGTTATGTTTCTTAATTGGAGCCTCATTGGAGTTGCCGAGGTCTTTGAAGTGGCCGCCGGATTGACACTGATAAAGGATTTTTTTTGTACCCACAAAAAGCAGCCATTAAGTGCGACAGGCTCCTCAATGGCAAATATTCAGCCAAAGAAAATATGAAATAGGGGATATTTACCTTTAGTGAATCCAAATTGATTCTCATTTGCGCTTTTCTCGGAATGGGAAAATCCGCGCCATGAACTTCGTCGAACTTTCCTACAATTCTATTCTGAGCTAACTTTGTTTATATTGAATGAAATACGTTATAAGAGCTTTTAATTTGCTTTCTGGACTGACAGAGTTTTGCACCTGTTAAATACAACGGGTTGCACACGAGTAAGGACTTAACGTCAACATCTCTTCTGTTTTTTTGCCATCGTGGTATTCGTATTCTTAACGCTAGGCGATACAAAAGTTCTTCTCGATTATATCAAGAACTCTCAAACTAAAACTTAGGTATTTCTGCCTGGATTAAAGCTTTTATTATCGATGTATTCTTAAAATAACAATAAAACAGAAAGTCGCACGAATGATACAACGTCACGAGGTGATACGGCCTTCTTTTACATTTATAATTCACGTATTATTTGAGAAATTAATATCTATATCTTATTAACCAAGCGCGAGGGCCGTACTGGGAGAATATCGGCGCTCGGTCCGTACAAAAAAGACCGAGGGCCGATATTCTTCCAGTGCGGTCCCGAGAAAGCTTGGTTTATAAGAGATTTATTATACGACTGAAGTTCAAAGGGACACAAGTGCGATATCATTCGGGACCATTCGGGACAGTGCCCGGTCCAATACTTAGAGAATATTGGACCGGAAATAGAGCATTTTGATTGGTTGATTTTAGTTATTGGCCCTCTGACTGCCCGAAACGTGTAATAAAAGCGACTTACAATGATGATTTAGTTAGTACTAAAAAGCATAACAAATCTTACATTGGCATTACTCACATCTCTGTAGCTTTCATTTTAAGTTATTGGTCATCTTTTCATCTGTTCAAGATCACAAAATATTGCTTACTTTAAATATGGTAGAAAGTTTAACAACACACTGGAACAAAGCACTACGTGCGCTAATCAGAGAGTGCTAGTAGTCTTCCAACAATACTCGTTACTACTCTGAAAGAACGAAATAGCGATACTACTCACTAGCTTTCTTTTTTAACTTACGTCATGTTGCTCCAGATACTTGGTCATAAGAGCTGTGATATTTTACTTAAAGGAAAAATGTTTGAGATAAGAACAACAATCAAAAATTAAGTTCGTACCTCACAATACCTTGGTGAAACTAACAACTCATTAAGCCGAAAATTCCAATTGCAATCGTACCTGACGGTCGTAATATCCTCATTGAAGACAGAAGTAGAGACCTGACTATCAAATTACCGCATCAAATAAAAAAATTATATAAAAGTTATTACATTCCTTGACTACTATTGATGAAACATAATCAATTCTTCAATACAGGACGACTGGCTCGTTACATTAAAGCAAACAATTTGAGCAATTGGACACTCTAACCCTAGCCTTTGCCCCTTCATGCTAGAAGCAAAATGTAAAGAGTGCGCGAACTGTAACAATCACGGCTCGTCTCACTTCCCCGATCTTCCAAATATAAACAAGTGGGTTCAGGGAGGAATTGAGAAAAACTACTGTTGTTAAAGTTATCAACCCTACTCCATAGCTGAAGTCGGGTGGGTTTATAACTCTAACAATAATAAAGCACGAAAACGGCAGATAAAACGATACCATCAAAAGGGAAATCCCCATCAATTTATAAACTGTCCTTTTATATCTAAGCATTTGTCCTGTTTGTTGTCCAAAATCAATTATCTGCCGCGCTCGTCGACGTCGCATAGTAACAAATATCGTCGAGTAACAGGAAGTTGTAGCTACCAGGCAAAGTACTGCAATCAAAGTTGTGTTGGCCAAATAGACATTGAATTTCCAAATGTACAATGTGCCAATCGGTAAAACTAGCAACCAGGAAAAGACTAAGATCCTACGAACTCGGGCCACTGTTACAAAGCTTCTGTATCTCAACCCCAACTGCAAAGCGAGGAATCTGTCCACACTTATCCATGTTAATGTGCAAAGCGAAATGAGAGTAAAGCCAGCGCCAGAGATGATGGTTACACCTTCCGATATTTGACATAGGCTCAATTTGTTTTTAAGGATAAAAGTAAGATAAACAACAAAACTTGGCTGTGCAATAAGGCCAACACAAAGATCCGTCGACGCCAAGGAACGAAACAAAAGCTTAGATGGAGGATGAAGACGAGAATCCTTTTGAAGTGCAACCAAGATGAGCAGATTTCCTAAGATTGCGCTTCCACTGAAAATCACATTTACAACAATGAAAAAATAGAAAACCCAAGAAGGTTCTGAGTCCTCGAGGATATCGATAAACCAAAAACACCTGAAGTTCAATCGATTAATGTTTGCATCTTCCATCAAAAAGTCGTGAGGGAGGAGTGCCTTCTTGAATCTTACACTACCAAGATATTATAGGGCAATGTGAAATAATTTGAGAGCCTGACAAATGTGATTTGAAGAAAAAAGCACCAAATCGACGCAAGATAAGGATAACGATTTGTAATCATGACGTAAAGCTTATTTCCCGTGAATAAATAGCATTTTCCTCTCCTCTATTAATATCTGATTAAATACTGCTGACGCACTAATGAGTTGTCAACCAGAGGGAATTTGTTTTTTGCTTGAGGCCAAATTTGAGGTAAATTTGAGGGGACAACAAAAGGTCATCAATGTACCATCTCCGGTAATTCTCGTTAAAATCTGATAAACTCCCACAGGAGAGCTAACTATTCGACTGAAGAATGAAACTAAGGCAGAAGAACAGCATTATACACCCAATCTTTCTCCTTGACGCAAATTTTGCTATGTCTCAGCCATCCCTTTCTCCTCCATTCTCCCCTTCCGGCCCTCTATGAAATTTCCCATCGAATCTCCCTCCTCCGCAAACAGTTTCCTTGCCAATCACTAGATTGCATAAATAAAGACATTAAAGTATAATACTAATAATATATTTTTTTTCTATTTGAACTACTTTACCCTTCGATGGTGGCGAAAAAGGAATTTTTCCTAACATGAACAATACCTCTTCAAGCAACATCTTAATGAGATGAGAGAAAAATATCAAGTTGGGGATATTGTTTGATATAACGTCAAAGTAGTAAGTAATGTATTGCAGGCATTGAAAAGAAATAATATTTACATTTTGGAATTGAAAGGGTAAAGGACCTTTTAATTAGCATTGCACCCAGCTCCGTGGAGTTAAGTTAAAAATAGTGCATCTAGGGAAAAATAAAATGAAATTCATTTTGTGTAAAAGACCTTTTACGTGTTTACATTGCCTCATCTAAGGGCACCTATCGACCGGTCACAGAGCATGCATACTATCTTAGATATCGATATTGTCTTGGGCTGATCAGTTATTTAGTGGCCTTGCACGAAATTAAGATATTTTACAGGGGTAGGGGTATGTATTAGAAAGCTGCATAAGAACAAAACTGTGATAAACTAATGACAGACGTAGTCTCGAGAGATCGTGGTCTCTTGGAAAAATGATCCATTTTTAGTTGTTCCGCTCTAAATTGGATTCCTGATCTTCTAGATATAAACAAGTTGGTTCAGGGAGGAATTGGGAAAAACTACTAAAGTCATGGCTACCAACCATAATGCATTAGCGGTTTCTGGTCCGTTGATATGTCTTACAGCTGTAGCGTAAGAAAATGGTAGATAAAACAATATCATCAAAAGCGAGATCCATAGCAATTTATAGACTGCCTTTTTATACCTGAACATGTGTCCTGTAACATATTATTCTTGTATTTGTATGAATTATGATGTCTTTGTGGCTCAGTGGATAGAGCATTGGAGCGCGCCAAATCCGTCCATTGGACCTTGGATTCTTTGTGGGGAATGAGCAGTTTATTTCTTCGTTCCTCGCTAGAGGTAAGACGAAGAAACATCTTTCACCTGTTTTTTTTCTCACCTGCTTTTTGTTTTACCTGTTATCACTCTTAACTCTTAGGATTACTGCAGCTCGATGCGTCATGCGGCTGGTTACGTAGTCAATCGGAAGTAACCCAGCGCCAATGTTGCTTTCTCCTTGTGTGATACACAGCACTCTTAGTTAATTTTGTAAACTTTTAATCTATTTTTTTTTCTTCACGGAAGAGTAAAAATGCGTTAGTTTCTTGATAATTTATTACCTTCACCGATAAATTTCATTGTTTCATTGTCATCTTTGCGTTATTTTTGCTACGATCCTTTCGTAACAAGAGAACGAGCAATTATTTAATTCATTCACGCAATTTCAAAATGAGACCGTCATTAAATATCTTTTTATTCATTACTGAGATGTACTGTTTTTAATGTTCTTTTCGAGTATCAGAGTTAACGTTATTTCCTGGTCACAAAGTAGTTAGCTGGGAAATTTTCCCACTGTCACATGCCAATCCCTCGCTCACAATGCATTTTATTCAGCTTGATTCTTGATCAGCTGACTGAGCGTGCAAACAGAACTCCGCGCCAAATCTGTGACGTAGCAGCCGATTATTGGCAGCAGTTGTTAATGAATATTTATCAAAAGTTGTAGAATTTTCAGCAAACCACGCTGTCCGTCGTAGAGGAAAGGCCTGCTGTCCAATCTACTTAACATAACTTTACGCTCTGGAAGGAAAGAGACACTGGACCTGAAAAGAAGAACAACGAAAGCACTTTAAATGTCACTGTAACAACAGGTGAGCGTTGCCTCGGAAAAATATCGCCTTAAGCCTCCTCAGGAATCTAAACGAGTCACATTATTTCAGGTCAAAGACGTAGCACGTGTCGGTTGCTCGGTCTGAGCGGCTCTTCAACTCGAAATTGGACTGAATTAGGGTGTTGGCTTCGTGAAACGGGCAAAATCTGTAATTATAAAATATCTGGGATGAAAGAACCTCATAAAAATGTTTCGCTTGCTAAATGTACTGGGGACCAGACTTACTTTTGTAATGAATGCAGCCACGTGGAAGTCTGAGGACCTTTCTACTCATGCTCAGTAGCCTTTGCTTCATTGTAAACAACAACAACAATTTAACATTTATATAGCGCAAACTACTATATAGATAATCAGTCGCGCTTTACAATCAGTTAAGGTGAGATCGGACGTCAGAATTCATCAGGCGCACTATGCAGCCACTTCCGTCCATGTGTTGATCTCACCTTCCCTCCCCAATTCACCCTAGATTAAACAACATTTTAAAACGTTTTTTCGAAGCACTTGCTTTTCCTATGACTGCATGTGTCAAAGAGCAAAACAAGACAAGATTTTGATTTCAATTCTTGTCCGGCTCATGGAAAATAAACATTCCCTGATCACATTCATATATTCTTGTCTTTAGGAAGAGAAATGTTGTCAGAGCGATGGAAAAACAAACATTCTGATCAAAAGAAGACACTGGAATCAATGAATTTTTAGTGGATACTGCAAAGATAAGAAGTTTTAAATTATTTAGTAATACTAGCAAAAATGGTAGCCCTTTATGAGGTGTAATTATTGTTCGAAGTCTTTGTTCTTTTCGTAGTTGTATTGTAATGGACAAAACTGTTCACGCGGTAGGTGAATAATATTGTTCTCAATTAGCCACCATTTTTTGGAATAATTTGTTGTGTTACGGATTGTAATACAGACCCTGAGCGATCGTTTGATTTATTCGAACTACCAGCTATAATTTGGTGTATCATATCTCAGATAATATCGTTGCATCGAATTAAAGACATATTAAACGATTGGAAACTGACATAATCCTGACCACGGAATAGTGACAATCATCTATTTCAAAGCTCTGATCGCTCTTTTTTTCGGTTTGTTTGACAATTAGTATCACGGTTAAGTGTCCCTGTCTGAGAAAGTGTTCCAGGGGCCAGAAGTGGTGGTCAACCGATTCGGCTGAAACTTGGCACAAAAGTTGAGTGTGATACCCATATACTTTTCAAGATTGCCGCGTGCACTTTGTCCTTTTTGCAAACGAGACGATCTTTTGACCAATAAACAATAAAAAGGCCTATAAGCGAAGATTCGGTGATCATAATTGTCTTAAAACCAGCGACAAAATCACTTTCTCATTAGTTCATCACAATTTTAAAATTTTTCCGAAATTAATTGATTTTTCCACTCGAACCTTGGAATCAAGAATGCAAATCAAACAAAGTCAGAGAATTTGATAGTTTATCTAATCAGAACAGTTTTTGTTTTCTTGTTGAATGGTTTCGCATAAAATGATGACGAAGTTACATGGACATTAAAGGAATCACAGACATATTTGGTTATTTCGAAATTAAAAATTTGTACAGAAAGCGCGTTGATTTTATGAAACCAAAATGCAAAACACAAATTTAAATTAGTTATATTCAAATAAAAGTTACAAGAAACAAGAGTTTATTGTGTCCTCGCTTTGAAAAGCCAGTATTTTTTAGTTCCTTTTCTGCGATGGTCGTCATTTTGCTGATTTTTAGAAAACTGTTTCTTTGATAAGAATTTCCTAGGTAATCTTTTAAACTTATTAAGCTCTATTTGAAAGAAAGGATCACTTGTTATCCTTTGGACAAGGCATTTGGTTTTAAAATATATCGTAGTTTATTGACTCTTTATTCGGTTGAAGTGGAAGGAATATCTTTTGAGCAGTCACTTGGTGAAACACAGGAATACGGAAAGTGTTGACGAGTAAAAGTTTGAAATTCAGTTCATAAACAGAAATTGAAAGCGTTTAACTGCTAAATCTCTAAAAAAGACTGCAATAATTTATCGAAATTTGGTAAAAAATGAGAAATGCTTTTGTATCCTGTGTTACATTCAAAACGGGTGACTTTGGTAATCTTTTACTCCGAAAAGGACATCGTGGCAAGCTGGAAGCTTAAAAAAAAAAAAACCATCAAAATTTCGGAGTAAAATTTTCTGATTGGACTCTCTGAAGCTTGCCATGGTGCTCTTTCGTTAGGACCCTCCACACATCATCTCTTGCAAAGAATTGAAGTCTAAAAAAGACGTAGGGATAGACAAGTCGTCAGATTTTATTTTGAAGGGAACGAAAGTTTCGAGACTGCTCGAATGGAAGACTGAGAAATTGGCGATTACTCTTCAATTCTTTATGTACGATATACTGTTTTTTTTTTTTTTTGACGGGAAATTTTAAAGGAAGCCTTAAGTTTATTTTTTGGCCAAAAATGGTGGTAGGGGAAACTCTGAGCCAATTGTCCAAATTTTCCAAAAACAGCAAAACCTGGCTCAAAAACTGACCACTTTATTGATTTGTTGAAGAAATAGTAGATTATGATTAAACAAGACAACAAGCAAATAAATATACAGTTTATTAGCAATGTAGAAAAATATAACTTATATTAATTAAAAAAAAAAAATAAGCGCATGAGCATTTTGAGCGCCGTAGTTTTTTTGGGCGGGAAAATGTTTCATCTCAAAAAGGCCCTTGGCATGAATTGAACCAACAAAAAAATAACGAAAGAACAGCTCTTGAGCTTTTTGATATTAGCGATTGTTTGGCGATTTGGTGTTTGCTTTCTCAAGTGATAAAAGTAGAGTGTTGGTTTTTTAAAAAACGCGCATTTATATTGTTAAACGAGTTAACTTCAGTGTTTAAATCTTTAGGTACAAGTACTGTGTGATTACTATACAAATAAAGGTGAACGTAACGAAAAATAAAATTAAACTAATTAACCTAAATTAATAGAGACTTGAGAAAAATGACAACCTTGGACAGAATGCAAGACTTGAGAGTCGATAAGCAACCGCACCCCAACCTTGTTTCTACACCCGCGTTTTAGATGTTTTAGTCTGTGTACCTTGTGGTGACAATGTGTCGTAATACGCATGTGTCGTGAGACAGACATTAGGGACCTTAAGCATCGACGACGTTGGAAGTCACGGACGTTCGCCGGAAGTGACTTATCAGCTGTCGTTAGCTGTTGCTATGGATACACCGTCCGTCCCTGATGAAAGGTCACGTCGACAACGCAGGAACGCTTAGTTTGACGTCTTGGAGAAAACGCAGAAATACAGGTGGATTTGAGATTAAAACTGCCGTACTTCGAAGATGATTTGATGTCATTCACTCCGATAACCACATTAAATTTTCTCGGCTGTTGTACTTGTAGTCATGTCAAGCTTGCAAGTTCCCTGTGAAGGAGGAAATTACGCTGGTTCAAGCAGATCCTCGAGGTTAGTTGTCATGCAGCTTAATTTTTTTGGACAAAAGTCTCTGAGGTCTTACGAGTAACTTAGCGTAATGCATACTTTGAGAAAAAAAATTCTTAGCCTTAGGTCAAAGTTAACCTCGCCACAACAAATAAATGTGAAAATTCGTCCGTTAGTTTTATGCAACAAACAGTCGGCAGTTCCTATTTTGTTTATCGTTTTTGTCCGGCCCGGCTCAAAAAGCGACATCTAGCTATACGAATGTATACACTTTTTTCTATAGTAATCTTTGTTAAACGAATATCTGAGGTTAGTAGAAGAATATAGATAGCCGTGATACCGCCCAAATTGGTTTGAAACTAAAATGTGTGTTGCATCTAATAAACTTAATCTTACACGTAAAGCATATTATTTAAGCTTAAGTAATAGAGCACTTTTTCCGTGTTTATATAACCTCATCTAAACACAAGGTTGGTTGGGAGAATTCAAGACAGTTAGCGACTGTGGTGGTTATATACTAGCCATGCCATTTGTTGGCTGACTGGTAGAATACATATTATTTACTTTACTGACGTACTACTATCCTCTGTATAGAGCATTTAAATTAGCCTAAACTCGCTTGGAAAGGAAGGATTTTCAGCTTGGGAATGAAAAATATAAATTTTACCAAAATTAGAGAGCACGCTCGAAAACTGCAAGTAATGTTTAATTGGGGGACTTAATTTACATATCCTACAGAGAAGTTTAACACGGCATTTTTTAATCACATCAGATCAACTGGGCATGATGTTCATGTAAGCTAACGGGATACTTGTATAAGTTGTCTTTTAAAGGCTGAAATGTCATGCATTGTTTTAAAACAGTGGTAAAATGGAATGGAGTGAAGAGAAAGACATTCTCCTGTGCCACGAAGTCTTACAGGCTGAGCCATACAGGGCTAAAGAGAAGACTGTGGGAAGGGCACAGGCATGGGAGAAAATTGCCAACATTCTCAACAAAAGAGCAGAGTTTAAAGTTAACAAGAGGTCGGCCATTGTAAACTATTTTTTGGTCTTGGCCTGGCCTACAAATAGGCCGCCATCGACAAATCCAAAGCAGTTGGACAGTGCTGCCCCTTTGTCAGCTATGGCATCAGCGTACAATCGCAGTTTGTCTCTGCTGAGGAGTTGGTCATTCCACTCTGTGATCTTGGCGTGATGATGGTCGAAAATCCACTTCTCAAAACGTGTCGTGATCGTGCTTATCTCTGGCACTGCCTGTCCAAATCTGTGGATCATGTCACCCAAACGACATGGGTATGCTAATCGTTTTAGCAACATGCACAGTCCCTCTACGCGGTTGGCCTTTGTTCGTTGGTGGCAGCACAGACTCGCAGGCAATCCAAGGGCATCAGCAAGTCTGACAATGTCCATTTTTCTTACTCGAAACTCATGAAAGCACTCTGTTTCGTCCATAGAGTCGAGATCAAAACGATCGTAGTCGGCGTGAGGAAATGATGGATTTCTGGAGAAACTAGCGTCATACAGCAATAAAAATTCTTCTTCGGAAATAAAATGATGACTCCATGCTAGAGAGAGCATTTCTCGAGCTTCCTTTAAACTAGACATCGTCAAGATCGAGACCACACAAAGGATGTGTTTACACTTTCACGGTCGACCGACTACGTCTGTAAGTTAGCGTAATTGTTTTGCTTAACGCAATCATGTCACGAACTCCGGTGGCGACAACGTCGTTCCCAGGTTACCCCTCCTGCAAACGATCGAACGTCCGTGACACCCAAAGTCATCGATGCTTAAGGTCCCTAATATAAAAACGCTGGCACGTAAGGGTCCGTGTAGGAAACTACATCAAATCTGATACCGATAAAAAAAAAAAGCATAAAGCAAACGTGAAACTTCTTTTCACATTGTTTATATGAGAGGGAAAATGATAGTAACCTTACTAAGGCATCCACGCAACCATTAGGTTGCTTTAAAGTAACATTGACCTACAGGAGGTAACACTTTCGATTTCTTCTACGAAGACGTCACGTGTACGACCTAATTGTACCGGAAGCTGAGAAATGTAAGGTATTGTAGCGAAAATGAATTCCGCTCCTACACGGTCTGGGTTATATTCATATACTTTGTGTAATCCGATGGAGTTCGACCTACTCATTTCCAAGTGTAAATTTCAGTAATCTTGCGATATCGGAAAAATTAATCGCGTATTTGTTATATTCGGCGTTTTATCATAAATAATTTGGATATATCAACAAAGTTGAAATGGTAAATTAGCCACCGTAATGATTACAAAAGCTGACGTTTCGAGCGTTAGCCCTTCGTCGGAGCGGATAGAGGAATTGTGGATTGTGTGTGCTTTTAAAGGCAGAAAATGGAGCTACGTTATTGGTGGGAGCATGGCAACGAGAAAAACATGAATAAATTAGTGGAATGAAAAGCGTTCGTTGATCCCTGTGGGATTTAGACTACCGGTTTGAAAGATGAGCTTTTGTTCAAGATTTTTACGGCTTTCCGTGCCACCTAAGTGCAAGGAAAGACCGCAGATTGCCATGTGTTGCTTAGAATGATTAGGTAAATTAAAATGTCTAGCGACTGGTTTCGATGTGTCCTTGTCATTCTTTCCACGTCTCGAAGGTGTTCTCGGAATCGGTCACCTACTCTTCTGCCTGTTTCGCCGATGTATATCTTTTTGCAATAAGTGCAAGTTATGCAATAGATTACATTGGCGGAGGTGCACGTGAAGTGATCGGTGATCTTAATGGATCGTTTAGGTCCCGATATTTTATCAGTGTTGTGAATGAAAGGACACGTTTTGCATCGTGCACGAGCGCATTTAAAAGTGCCTGGTTGCTCATTAGTCTGAAAAGAGCTTCTGACCAAAAAAATTTCCTATGTTTTTGTCGCGTTTGAATGAAATGAGGGGAGGCTGCGAAAAGATAGTGCTTGTCTCTGGATCGTTTTGAAGTAATTTAAAGTTTTTAAGAATGATGGATTTAACTGAGTGGTTGTGAGGGTGAAACGTGAGAGTGAATGGAATGCGGTCGGAATCTTCCTTATGCGACGTTTGTAGTGCTGAATGTCGATCAATAAGTTGAGCGCGGTGGTAACCCGCTTGAACGACGGAAACAGGGTAACCACGTTTATCGAAGAACTGGCACATTGACTCTGATTTGTGGTGGAAATCAGAGTCATCACTGCATAAACGACGAAGTCTTAGAAGCTGAGAAAAAGGAATAGAATTCTTAACGTGAGATGGATGCGAAGACGAATATAACAAGTAATTATGCGAGTCTGTAGGTTTGTAATACACACTAGTGCATAAACCGTAACCTTCAATTGAAACTTTGACGTCTAAAAAGGATAAAGAATTGTCAGAAATTTCCCAAGTATATTTCAGAGCCAGGTGAAGAGAATTGACTGCGGTTATGAATTTAGTGAGCTCCTCTCTGGTAGGGGAGGTAGCGCCGATACAGTCGTCGATGTAGCGACCGTAGAGTTCAGGTTTAGAGCCGTTGTATTGGCTGAAAAATTGATGTTCGACAAAACCTACAAAAAGATTGGCATAGCTAGGTCCCATTTTGGTGCCCATGGCTACACCATTGGTTTGTTTGAAGAAGTTGTTTCCGAATGAAAAGCAATTGAGTGTGAGCACTAGTTCGGCTAAGCGTAGTAGTGTTTCAGATTTAGGTTCCTTAACTGTACGTTGATCAAAAAAATGTTTAAGGGACAGAAGGCCTTCGCCATTAGGAATGACAGTGTAAAGAGACGTAATATCCATGGTGAAAAGAAGTTTGTTTTGGCCAAGGAAATTAAAGTCTCGAAAAATTTGAAGAGCGTGTTGACTGTCTTTAATATATGATGGTAAAGTTTTGACGATGGGAGCCATAATTTTGTCTAGATAGCTGGAGATAAATTCGGTAGGGCAACTGCAAGCCGAGACAATGGGCCGACCCGGGTTGTTAGGTTTGTGAATTCTAGGTAAAAAGTAAATACGAGAAGTTCTAGGAGTGGTTATGATGAGATATTTTGCCGTGTATCATAAACATCTGCACGTGAAGTGGGTAAGAAACCGCAATCGGACAATTTTATGACTTGGTTCGACAATTTTTTGACTTGGAAGGCTCACACAGACTATATGTGTAAAAAGGTGGCGTCAAGAGTTAGTATTCTGGGCCGCATTAGAAGTTTCGTCACAAAAGAGGCAGCAATACTTGTTCATAATACCTTAATTCTTCCCTTATTTGATTACTGTGACATTGCCTGGAGTAACCTTTTACAACAAGATATAGATCGACTACAGCGCTTACAAAATAGATCTGCACGGATTATTACACGTTGCTCTCGGTCATTTGAAGCAATAGATCAGCTGCAATGGCCGACTCTTTCCAGTAGACGCTATTACCACAAGGCTAAACTCGTTTTTCTCTGTCTCCACTCATTAGTTCCTGGTTACTTTTCATCATATTTTACCAGATTTTCGAATATTCACAATTATTCCACGATCGAGGCAAAGTCTGAGGCTATCCCTACCAAAAGTAAAACAGAATTTTGGGAGAAGGACCTTTCTTTTTACTGGCGCAGAAATTTTTAATAAACTTCCTTTGAACATTGTGAAGAGTGAAAACATTCAAACGTTCTGTCGCCGAGCAAAACATTTCCTTTTACCGTAATTTTGATATTTTATTTACTATGTTATGTTTTGATTGTGTTTTTTAGCATTGTAGTTTTAGGCTGTTGAAGTAGTTGTGAAATCTTAGTCATTGTATATATATATATATATATATATATATATATATATATATCTATTCTAGAAATTTGATGTAAATTATTTTCAATACAGGGCCCCTATGGATACCAGCCTTAGAGCTGAATGGGCTACCCTGTGTAAATAAAGTTTGCTTTACTTTACTTTGCTTTATCGGATTTTGTTATCTTTTAGTTTTAAGAAACATGTAACAGACTAAGCTAAACGTTGGTTGCAGCTAGTTCCTTTTTCTGTCAAGCCCTAGCATAAGAGGTTCTTCACAGTGTGTTTTATTGTAAAAGATTTGAAATTATCCAGCTCGAATAACGTTAAGCGTTTCGTGACATAATGATTTCCGCTTTCAGTCTCTAATAGTAGGGGGAACCCCCTAACACTGTCGGGAAGTTTCCCTTTTGACGTTTCAAAGGTTAAAACGCCCTTCCTTCCGGGCAGGTATACTTCGATAGCTGCACTGAGATATATCCAAAGTCTTGCACTTACGGTTGGTAAAATGACCGCGGCGGAAAAAACTTAAACCACTTTTCGCAATGTTTCTATTTGAGGTAAAAGAGCAGTAAGCAGTTCAACGGAATATTTATGTAATAATTATCGGCCTGAAATAACATTACGTGACTAAAGGATTTCCGCTTCCAGTCTCTCAAAAGTAGGGGAACCCCCCTCACCTGAGAGGTCAAACCTTGCGTGCATCTGTGCGAGTTCATTTCGATAGTTGCAGTTGGATATTTCCATAGTCTTTCAAACGGAACTTTAGCTGTGGGTTTATTGTGTCAGATTTTCTCTTTTGACTTGTTGTTAACGCTGGTAACCGAAAGTAAAAGGACTCGGAAGAGCTGAGGTAAGATTTTGTTCGTAATAGATGTGATTCTTAAAATAATTTCGCCTTCCCGATAACTCAGCGCCACAAACGTAGGTTCGGATAAGCAAATTATTTCGATAGCTGTAGTTAGATGTTTCCAAGATCCTTTATATAGGACTGATGGACGAAACTTAAAAAGAAACGCCGTGGGTGAGATTTTGGCTGTAGTAGGACGAGTAGATTTGATTAGTTTGTCACTCCCGTTAACTCAGTGACATATACATAGTTGCAGTTACAGATACTCGCAAATTCATAACATTACGTCGATTGACAAAACCCTTCTATGAACGAATCTATGAATTGCGGTGTTAAGTCAGCTAACGATGAAGGGTGGGCCACTGGAAAGAAAAAAATGTTTTACTGGAAAGAATATTGTACGGTAAAGAGTCGGGAACGTAGATCGCATTCGACAACGGTATCATGGTCAGGATAAGTTTTAATTTATGCAGGATCAAGTTCATCGCAATCGTCTTTAGAGCGAAGAAAATCGCAAATGAAAAACAAATTTAGTTGTGTCTTTTGCCATCAGTCCTAACACATCAAACCTTGTGTTCATCGCACATGTACTTTGCATAACACTAGAATAAACAGGAATATAGGCGAGACAATGTTACTTTTTCGGGTTCCTGACCATTTACTCTTGCAGATAAAAACAGAAATTAGCGCGACTAGAAGTTGAAGAAATATTGATTAGACACTTAACTTCTCAAGTTTAGAATCTACAAGTAAAGCTGGAAAAGCTATTCATTGAGTTAAATCTCAAACATTTATGCTCTGTCAATGCAAATGTGTTCTTTTTAATATATTGTGTTGTGTAAAGCAAAGATGTGCTTGTAGTGGAGTTTGCAGTTTTCTCAATGGTTATCTTACGCATCAGTCGCTAAGCAGCCAAAGTGGACCGACACAAAAAAGGTTTTTGTATCCATAACGTAGTTTTGATGACGAAAATGTTCAGATGAGGCCTAATGACTTATCATGAAACAACTCCTTGCATTGAACTTATTTCTTAAGAGCACGGCATACACTTGGGCGTTATTGATTTTATGAATTAGGGGAACCGAACACCTTCTGACATTCACCTTTCTTTATTAAACTGTGAAACATTTGCTGTCTGTAAATTCATTTTGTACAGTTTTTCTTCTTGTAACCTTGCCCATTTGTTTAGGAATTATAAACACCTTTTTGATCAGTTATTAACTCCAGATGGCAGCATCAGTCTGTAACTGTCAATCCTGAACCAGCGCCTACTTGTAAACCAAATATGAATGAAATGGCCCATGCAGAGACGTAAAGCTCTTTTCACAATGTTTCTATTTGAAGTAAAATTGTAGTAAGCAGTTCATGGGGGAATATTTACCTAACAATTATCCGGCTGGAAGAACGTCACATGACGAAAGGATTTCCGCTTTTAGTTTCTAAATGTAGGGGAACCCCCTTACTTGAGAGGTCAAACCTCGTGTGCGTCTGAGCGAGTTCATTTCGATAGCTGCAATTGAATATTTCCATGGTCCTGCAAAACGGAAGTTTTGGTGTGTGTTTATTGTAATGTATTATTCGGAAAAGAGTCGAGGACGTTGATCGCATTCAACAACTGTAATTCGGTAAGAATATATTTTAATTTATGCAGGGTCAAGTTAATCGCAATCGTCTATAGAGCGCGGGAAACCGCACATGAATAACAAATTTTGATTAGTTCAGATCAAACCTTGAGTTCATTGCACCCTTAGGGCAGAGAATAAACAACACTGCCAACTAAACCAAGTTAAAAAGTTTTCCTTTCCAGTCTCGCAAAAATGACAGTAGTAGTAGTACCTTTCTTCAAAATCGGAAAAAACTCTTCAGTAAAAACAAAAGCGTCCCAGTCTATCTAGTTACAATATTACCTTGGTTGAAACTATTAACCATTCGAGCGAGGCCTTTTGACGAAACAAGGAACTGTTTTTACATTTTATTTAATAAGCAAAAAGCTTACAAAAGAAAATTTTCAAAAATTTCTGATTTTTGTGAAGGAATGCGTGACGTTATGAGTTCTGGTCTCAGTTTCTAATGGAGGGGAACCCCCTTTTTCTCACTTTGGGGGAAATTTCCCTGTTACGCTTGAGATGTTCAAACTTCCAGAGCGTTTGAGAAAGCACACTGTAGAGCTTGTAAATGGATCCTTTCAAGCGAGGTTACATGTCATATTCCCTTCTGTTAGGCTGTTATAAGAACACTTTTAAGTAACACATGGTTCAATACAAGGCGAGGATCTGGTTGTAAGGGAGGTGTTTATGGCCTTCGAACTCAGCTGATCTGTATACGTTGTTACAAATACCGCCACGAATCTATCGTTAAGTAATTCCAGTAACACGTCTTAAAAATTTACCTAAGTTTTTGTCAGCAGTTTTTTTTAGGTATATATTCTTTTGCATTCTATATTCCGGCTTTGAGCCTTGCTAAGAAGATTTTTATAATGAACAGGTGACGTCGCCAGGTCTCCTTTAGGGTCTTATGAGCGAGGAGAGCCCCCAAGCCCCGAAGAATTTCGCTTTTACACTTGGGAGGTGAAAAATTCCGATGCGCCACTCTACCTACACTTTTATAGCTGTAGCACAATGCAGAGGAGAGAAGTTAAACACTATTTCTTTTCAATTTTAGCGAAACTCGATCTCGATCTTTTTTCGATAGACCGTTGATACACGGGATGGCGTTCCACGTCCCATAAAATCCTCTGCGCGAAAGCGGCTAACAAGTGAACCTTTCCTATTAAGAATTTTTCAGAAAGGCAATCTTGGGATCTTTTTCCTTTTCTGGTTGAAAATCAATCTTTCGTGCCCAGGTTAGAGCTTAAACTCAAAAGTTAAGTTGACGAACTCTTAGTACAATTGAAAGTATTTGTGAAACGTTCCCCACATTTAAAAATTACTGGTGCACGTGCGTTGTCCAGGGGAACCATAAAATCAGTTACTTTCTTGAGAAAATATGAAAATCATATGTGTGCACTGCAGTTTTAAGAACTGTATATGTAAGTGATCCTCGCAGGAATGAACGCTACTTAGCAGCAACAAAAATAGGGCCTGAAAATGCAGGCCTACACGGGATTTGAACCCGTGACTTCTGTGATACCAATGCAGTGCTCTACCAACTGAACTAACGAGTCAACTGGAAGTTGGTCGTTATGTTGGTTCCTATGCAACTCGTGAAGTGATGAGTCAATAATTGAGAATATATGAAACTCATATATGTGCACTGCGGTTTTCAGAAATGTATATGAAACCAATCCTCGCAGTTAGGAATATTGGAATTTTTCACGCGCCGTACAGGCCTGATTCTTCTTTTCAGGAAAATGTTTTGGTATCTCAAACATGATTGAATCTTGTGCTGTTATAAATCATATTTGTCAACCGTTGGTCAGATTGTGGCTGATTGGTGTTGCTGCTAAGCACTAAAATAGCGTGTGCCTTTTCTATAGGTTGACAAGTCATGTAACTCTTCTAGCGCTAAGTCGCCAAGTTGGTTCTGTTTACGCTCAGTAAGAGAGGTAAGTTGTGGCTCATACTCCATGTTACCAGGTTAGATAAATGACAATAGTCTTAATTCCCCAAATGCACTCCTTGATTTTTCTTTCTCTGGGAATCTCATTTTCCATGAAAGCCTTGAAGTTTCTTTGAGAAACTATTGTGGCATCCTCAGCTGTCTTATTTGTTAATTAAGATATACTCTCTGAAACTAATCAGATATAAACATTAAAATTTGGATTTTTTTTAGGATAGCCCCAGTTTATTCTTGGTATCAGCGTAGTAGATCCAACTGAGGAGGATCGAGCCAAAAGTTGGTAATACAAAGTTAACATTTAGTTCTTTTGCAGCAATGGCGGAAGGTGGTCATGTGAACATTAATGATGGGAAATCTACAGACGGTAAGAGAGAAAACAGATTACAGTTCATTGTTTTTTTTTTTTTAAGTTTCCCAAAATTATCATTTCCAGATTGTAGCTTGAGATAAACAGTGTTGGACGGTTTCGCTGAAGCATGATGAAAAATGAAAGTAGAATCACTTGGGAAATACTCATTGAATTTCTTGTTTGTTGAACTGTAAAGGTTTTAACATAAACGTAATGCTTTGTTTCTAGCCACAGAGAAACGTAAGGTCAGATCTGGTGACTTGAAAATAAATTTAGCAGATGATTTTCAGGCAGGTACGGAAGCTAGACTTATTTGTATGATTAATTGCCTTGTTACAGTGTCGAGTTCTCAAACCGAAAGCAAATTTATTTCCACGCCAAGCCAAATTTGTAGTAGTGAGAGACTACTTTAGAAGTAGTAACCAACTGCTGATAACTTCTAAGGAGGTTTGTTTTTGGGAGTGTGCGGAAGATTGAATTCAATCCCTTTCAGCTTATAAAGAGTGCTGTTTATCCTCTTCTTGCCCTCGGGCGCATAAAGTCATGCACAAGGGACCACCAATGCGGACTTTTTTCGCTCTTTTCCTCAGTGCCTCTCACCAAGTTATTGCCACCGTCTGCATCTCCTTTTCTATATTGCCCCCCCCCCTAGTTCTCTTGTTTTTCCTTTCACTCCCGTCTTGATTGGAGTCCAGTATATTTTGTTGAAAAGATCGATTTGAATATGGGATGTCTGCTCAATAAAATAGCTAGTCGGTTCCGTGGCACAAGACTGGAAATCATTATTATTCAGCGTACCTTTTAAAAAAATACTATTTCTCCGCAAACTACATTTTAGTTATAGCATCGATGAAAAAAGATGTGTCAAACACTCAAGATAGAGTTTGACCACTTTTCCACTGAACACCTGGGTTTACGTTGGTTTAAATCATCTTGCCAATGCTATTCAATGTTGGAAAAACGTTCCATCGTATTTGGTGTGCCATCGAATGAAAATGGCAAAGTTGGTTTTGAAACTGTTGGTTGAAACAAAGTTCACCTTAACCTTGTTCTAAAACGTTGCACCACAGAGCCTATAGATATTTAGCTAAGATATTATGGCTAAAATATATGATAACCTCGATATTTGACTGAATATTTCTCAGAAGCAATAGACGTTCAGGCTGAGTTACCGTCAGACAGTACATCACAATTTGATGATGCTAATTTAAAAGGTAAGAATGATAAACAGAATGTATACAACATACTCAGTATGGTGCCCAAATAGCCAAATTAATTAGAATTCCACATCCTCATCACCCTCATTATCAAAGGGAGATGCTAAGGGACTTGGACCGAGTAACGATCATTTAACAGGAAAGGCGTAGAACACTTTGTTTGTCAAAAACACAACTTTAACTTTTGAAAGCTAGGTCAAACTACAGCTCTCCAAAATACATTAAGGAACTGTATATCTCGAAAAGATAGCTTTTGCATCCCTCTTGAACTATGATGTGTATTATAGATGTTTGCTGCTTTTCTGTTAGCGATAGCAGAGGTGTACTTGAAGGAAGGTGATAACGAGTACAGCAAAGGAGAGGCCGACAACGCGGTACACTTCTATACGGAGGGACTGCAAGTGAATTGCAAAGACATCCAAGTCAACGCTGTGCTCTATAGCAACAGGGCAGCAGCTCATTTGCTTTTGGGTAAGAATTGATCATTCGTTCCTAATAAACCAGACCTGCATTCACAAGGATTCAATACAATAGGTTACAGTTCCAGTTGTGTGCGTGAAGGAACGCGTTTGTTTCTTTGCGAGTCGAATTACGCAGCCTCAATAAAGGTAACATGATGGGAAACCTAACCAATTTAGGGAGTAGTGCCAGAGGAAGTATAAGTCAGACAGGTCTGATGGATGTGATTGGGAGGTAAGTTTAGTAAAGTACTGACTTACACAAGTCCATTGCATGGCACTGTCACCAGCTTCACGCTTACTGGCCGTACTGCCCCAATCAATTAGTATACCGCTGGACTAACAGATAGTGTGTCGTATACCCGTTATAACCAATGGTAGGAGGTGAGCCTTAAACTATTGGATCAAAGCAAACAGCCAACATGATATACGTAGACAAACTGTTCGGAACTCGCATCACATCCTTCCGTAAGATAAAGTCAGGTAATAAAAATTTATCGCCGACTTGGCAAGCTTGGTGTGTCCAATGAGCGATGTGGAAATGATTATGCCCGTTCCAAAGGATAGAGGATTGTACCTAACGTACTCACTCGAGAATATTTTCTTAGGTAATTATCAAGAAGCATTGGATGATGCAACAGTTTCCGTTCAGTTGGAACCAACTTTTATTAAAGCCATAGAAACCGGTAAGTTCTTTGCATTTCCTAAGGTATGCAGAAGTTTTTTTCGTTTTTATTATCTATTACTTATGACTGTGGGGTCGTACTACAAGCCAAGTGACCATGCAGGCAAAAAGTTAGTGCTAAGAGTCAACATTGTCTTATTAAACCGTTAA